>NC_049209.1:32324304-32624304 GCF_013347855.1 Anguilla anguilla
CTCATCAGCCCCCTACCCTGAAGCATCACATGAAGAGAAGAGAAGTCCCCCCCCCCCCCCGCCCACTCACTCAGACTTTCCATCTTTTCTTTCTTCACTTCCTGTTTGCCTGTTGCCTCCTGAGGTTAAGGCCCACCAGCTTGGGGCCAAGACCCAGCAATCCAGCAACGGCTAAAAATGCCTAAAATGGTCAATTGAACTTATTGATTTGGTACAACGATAATGAAGAGGAAAGGGCTTATTCTGACTGAACTACTCATTTTGGCACTGAACAAATCCTAAATCTTGCTTTCCTTGTAATGTTACCCCATTACATCACTTTGTTAGAGAAGGATCTCACCCACATATCTGATATTGTGTTAACAAATTAATTAACCTGACCACTTTTTGGTTCTTATTGTTGTTGACAATGGGTTTTATAATAAGATCAGAAAAGCAGCATATACAGGGGCCTGTAAGCGCCAAGCTATGCCAGCATAACACTCTCAAGCTCAAAGCTTCCAGGCCTGAAGCCAACGTCATCAGCATATTCTGCAACAGAGGCCCTTGCATACTGCCAACCTGGTAACAATTCTGTCATTTAAAATTTTGTTATTTACGTACATGCTAGATGCTCTTATCAAGTTTCCTATCCCTTACACCCATATAGTGGAAGGGAACCCAAACTGACTCTGGGACAGTACAGCTGCTCACTAAAACTGCATTTTTGCCACAACCACAGAATTGAACTGGAATTTAATTATAGCCTATCTGCACATAGTGACACAGAGCTTTGAATAAAATGCTCAAAGAAAAATAAGTAATGGGTATTTTAATTGTGGTGTTATCTTTACCTAATGTAATGTAAAAACAAATATGTAATAATACTATTTCACAAAAATATATCCATTTCCTATCACCAAACTGGGCCACGATTGGTCCATGGGCCATACAGTTCTGATCGCGGCCTTAAGCAACAGTCATTTTAACTCTTTAAAGTGTAGGTATATTTGCATGTATTTCTAAAATTCCAAATCAGTGTTCTAAGACCCCACTGCTTTCAGTTCCCTATAATGATTGTTACATCAGCATTACAATGTCACACTAAGAGCATTCTAATCACATATTTGGAATGTCACATCTTAAAACAGAGGTGTCAAACTGAACCCCAAGGGGGCCGCAGTGTTTTTTGTGTTCTCCTTTCAATCAGCCACCAATTAAGGCCTTGAGAAGGTGTGCGCATTCCTTAGCCAGTCAGTGACTTAACTGAAACACTTTGTGGCGAGAACACCTCGAAAACAATCAGACACCGCGGTCGTCCAGGACTGGAGTTAGAAACTTGTGCCTTAAAGGGTAAGAAAGTGTTTTTGTTTGTGCAGCTGGACCGTGACTCTGGGTAAATATCTAAGCCTTGGGGAACAAGGACACCTGGGAATCACACCTGCTTCACTCGGGAAAACACCGGGAGACCTATTGGCATGGCGATGATGTACTCACGCACTACGTAATTAAAGACCATCTCTGTGAATCACGGGGAATCATAAGATCAGTGGATCTGGCAACGAAGGAGGGAATGAGACTATTTACAGTACAGAAATCAGAAAGAGACGTAGAGGAAGAGCAGATAGGAATAAAACGTGACAGAAGGAAAATCTGTGGAGAACACAGACAGACTCCATCTGTGATATATGACTCTTAATGCAGGTTATTGATCTCTCTATCACTGGGGATTATTAATCAGCAAGCGAAGCGAATCTGATGGCTTTATTGCACACAGACACAGAGGTTAATGTCTCAAAACATGTCACACGCCAACACGCGCTCTGTCACCAGATAGACAGAACCACACACACACACACACACACACACGCACACATGCACACATGCACACACATGCCTACACACTCACAAACATATCACATTCTCATGACCATTTATATATGGACACTCACATATAACCAGAAGCAAACATCGTTTGACACAAACGCAACTATACTGTCACAGAATGAACAAATCATGCGTGTGAGCGTGTAGTTCCAGAACATTCTGAAAGATTCTCTGGCTAACATATATGAAAATGAAAGAGCCAATGAAACAACAGAAAATCACAAGTACTCATTCAAACAGTGTTGACCCTAGCCAGCGCTGGGCCCTAAACAGGATTAGAATGTGTGGCCCCCTGACCCACCCACTCCTATATACAGCACTGTGCAAGGCACCCTAGATTTTTAAATATAATACAGAGTATATATTTGGTCTTAGATGTTTATTTTTTGTTTTCTGCATTAGTGTGTCAGTAGAAAAGAGCAAATTTGAAATTTCCAAACATGAATTTTCCAGAAAAAAAGTTATTTTACAGATACATTTTTGTATTTTGTTAAATAAAGTATTATTTTAAGTAATAGACTACTTTTCAGATAAAAACTTGATCAACGGTCTCTGGGATTACCTGGAGAGCCAGAAGCAAGCGAAACAGCCAAAATCAGCAGAAGAACTGTGACAAGTTCTCCAAAATGCTTGGAACAACCTACCAGCCGATTTTCTTATAAAACTGCAGGACAGTGTACCCAAGAGAATTGATGTAGTTTTAAAGGCGAAGGGTGGTCACACCAAACATTGATTTTATTTAGTTTTTAACTATTTACTGCTCTTTATATAATTTTTTCCATATTTATAACCTTTCATTTCATTATTTTTGAAAGCATCTTAGCTGTACAGCATTTTTTTACAGGTGCCTAAGACTTTTGCACAGTACTATATATATAATATAATAATTTGTAGTTGGGAAGCTCTAAGCAGCCACTTATATGGCTTATTTGGTCGGGCCGGCTCTGCGCACAAATCTCCAGCTGTCTCTTCATGAAGATAAAATGCAATTATTCCCAGAACACCAAAATGACATTTTAAAAATCAGTCCCTCAGTGATGGGAAGAATCCGTCAGTCTCCCAGAGGAATGGTAACTAGAGACCAAAACACAGCGCACAGCACGCCAAACTTTTAAAAAAAGTCTCCTGTTCAACTGGGGCTAGTGGTGCAAAATAATAAAGAGGGGATGAGGTGAACCCATCCTTCCGCAGGCCACTGAACCCCCTTATCCTCCTCAAACACACCCCAAAACAAAACCAGAAAAAGGGCACCAACGCCTTATCTCAGGAGCACTACTGCTAGCAAATGATATTTATACTACACCACTGCAGAGAGAGATATGAAATGAACAACAGAGCATTTCAATAAAATCCCATCTGCTAACCAGCGCACTAACTGCAGGGCCAGCAAGGCGTCAGGGTAAGCCTGCCGCAACACACCATGTCACCTCCACCCTGTACACACATGCCAACACAGACACACACACACTCTCTCTCTCTTCACACACATACACACACACATACACACTCACTCTCTTCACACACATACACACGCTCATGCACACACACACACACTCACTCACTCTCTCTCTCTTTGCACACATACACACACACACACGCACACACTCTCTCTTTTCACACACATACACACACACACACACACTCACTCTCTCTCTTCACACACAGAGCACACACACACACTCACATACTCTCCTCACACACACACACACACGCATACTCTCCTCACACACACACACACACACACACAGCACAGAGCAGGCAGCCGTTGGACAGAGACACACTCGGCACAAGAAATGATGCATTCTCTCCAGCAGCTCCATCTCCTCCTGTCATTACCTCTCCTGTCGTCTCCATCACTGGCGGCTGTCACTGCGTCGCCCGCTATGCCAAAGAGCCTTTGATTGAAATGAACTCTCATTCGAAAAAAAAAGCAGAAAAGTGCTTTCATTCGCCGTGAAGTTGAAGCAAAATTATAAGTATGCGATTTCTCTGAGAATCTCCTCCTGATTGCTCTCTGTTGTATTAATCAACACCCGTCCATCCAGAGACCACCTAGAACAACTACAATTACAACATCACAGTGTGATACAAGATGTTCTTTTTTAAACACTGCGCATTATATAACCTCCTAAGACTCAGCAATTAATTTTTGTTCCCTGTAGGGGACATGAGTCGCTTATTTTGAAGAACCATATATTCTACTATGTTGAAACCTACACTACAAGAGACATTCAAAAGAAAATAAATACATAAATGAATCATTTTTAAAAATATTTTCACTGCAACATGTTTTTGTCATCCAAGACACTTTAATTATGTAAAAAAAAATTCAATACTTAAACGTTTTTCTGCCAGGTCTCGGGAAGATACACATTTTGGGAATGTTGCTCTTTGGCTGACAGGACCCCTCGGGTTAAAGGACAGTACAGAAAATTCACAGCAGCTGCCCTCTGTTTCTCTTTTTCTTTGTTGGGGATAAACATGGGAATTGAATATTTATCCCCTGAAACTTTGCTTGATTTATACTCTCATCCACCAGAGGAGTCCTCATACAATATGAAAAAACCTGGACATGCACACCTACTCTCCCTCAAACACAGACACACATATAGAGAACACACATTCTCTCTCTCTCTCTCTATCTCTCTCTCTCTCTCCCTCACAAGCACACTCACCACAAATCAAGTAACGGGGAGGGAGGGGTTTATTTAGATAATTACACAGGAGGATGATTAGTTGGACAGGCTGTGAGAGCCAGGTTTAGAATTTACTTCCCACTCATTGTGACATTAATGATCTTTAATGATCACGAAGTGTCAGAACCTCAGTTTAACATTTCATCTGGAGGACAAGGCAGTTCTGGTAAGGACGTTACAGAACAGAATCTTGGTAAAGATGTTACAGAACAGAATCTTGGTAAGGATGCTACAGTATAGAATTCTGGAAAGGATGTTATAGAGCATAATCTTGGTAAGGATGTTACAGAACAGAATTCTGGTAAGAATGTTACAGGGCAGAGTTCTGGTAAGGCTGTTACAGAGCAGAGTCCTGGTAAGAATGTTACTGGATAGATTCTGGTAAGGAGGTTACAAGGCAGAGTCCTGTTAAGGATATTAAGTTAGAAGCTGTAAAGTTCACAGGGGTTCCCAGAAGACCCTGTTCTCCAGCAGCAGTGAGCAGCTAACAATGGTGAGGCAGTGTGCAACAGTGGTTGCAGTCATGGTCATGGGGAAGTGGTTAAATTGGTCCCCCCGAGGCACTGAGGATTCAAATTCTAATCTCAGCACCGCTGTCGTGCCCTTGACCAAGGTAGTTCACCTGCACTTCTGATACACATGAACAGGCACACAGGCAACTGGACAAGCAAGTGACATCACCATACAGAAGGCATCTGCCCGGCAATAAATTATATGAAGTACTGCAATACATCCAGCTGGCACCGGAAAATAAACGCACACACACATACAAACACACACAGACACATGTGCACACGCACATACGCACACGCACATACAAACACACACAGACACATGTGCACACGCACATATGCACATGCACATACACACACGCACAGACATGCACAAACACACACATACACACGCACGTATGTACTTAATTTGGTCCATTAGACTATCTGTCCCTTAGGAATCCACGTTCCTCTATTATTGGCTCTCACATGTAACATCACCAATGACTACCTCATTGTGAGTCCTGTTTCCTGGTATATAGGGTGGTACAGCACATCCTTTTTGTGGAGTGTGGTGATCTTTTATCACTGGGGTATGGTAATGCCTCTATTCTGCGAGCTTGGTGTTTGGGAATCTCATGGTTGTAGAACCATGGGCTGAATGGCTTTCCATTGCTGGAAACATGCAAACTATCAAAGTGCATGGAGTAGAAGACCACTCAAAAGGGAAAAAAGTTACAGCCACAATTGAACTAGTGAGAAAGAAGTTTTGTTATTTTGTCCATAACCAACGTGTTTCAGAAATAGCAAAAATGGATTTCCATGGATTCCTGTCAGATCATACTGGTCCATCACTCTTACCGATGGCTGAAGACACTTCTGTGGCACACAGCATCTGTGATTTTAGACTGGCATTCAAACAGGAATTCATCTGTCTCCTCTTCCAAGGTCCTGATAAACCGATGTCCTGAATCACCATCCTCATTAACGATACAGTGGCACGGGGGTTCCCCCAGGGTCCTAGTGAATTCCCATCCCATATGTGAGTAGTATTTTTCAACCTGACCGAGTAAACATCCTCCAGTTCCAATGGAAAAAGAAATAAACTGACACTAGATAAATGCACACCAGCATTCATTTATTAATTTGCTTGTTGGTTTGTTTGTTTGTTCGTTGGGTGGTTTGGGGTTAGTATATTATTTTACGATACAATGACAGATACCACCATGTTTATCTGGTTTCCATTTTGGTCTTTGTCAAGACCTTTATTGTGGCAAATAGCTATTCTTTCTACTTTGTAAAATAAGCATATGCAGCACACCATCTCCTATGTTACATTTAAACAAAATTCTAATGCTTCAAACGTTATTACAACAGATTCCATAATGCAAATGCATTAAAAGGTTCGCTCGAATGTTTTATCTTGCTGCAGACGGAACAATTATTTTAATGGGGAGGGGAGGCGCACTACGATCTGCCATGTTTACCGAACTCACCACCTGTTCACGGAAAGGGTAGAGCATAGCGTCAATATTGAGGAAAGTAAATGAAATGCGTGACGCATTTTTGTCCTTTTGTTTCCCTCGGTTAACGAACACCTGCGTAGCGCATCTGGCGCACAGATACAAATCGACACTGATTACAGTGTGACCTAAAGGTAGAGTTACACGGCGCAATAATCGTGTGACAGAACTCCATCCTGCGGTGGAAAGCTGCAACTACACTTTGCCGACTGTGAAGCGAATTGTTCAGGGTACAGGTGAACATACAGGTTGTTTGCAAGGAGACTGCCAGTTAATCTTTAAAAACGCGTTGCCATGTCAGTGTCGAGTTTTGAATAGAGACAGTATAAAACATTAGAAATGTTTTTGTTTAACCGCAAAGAGTTTGTTTGGCATCGATTAATTTCCTGTTTTCAGTAGGGTAGCCTAGTCCACGTAACAAAAACAAAAGGACACTCATCAAAATTGAATTACATGTATGACATATCAGTTTTCTTCTTCCATACGCCTAATTTGCCCTACACATCCAGAATATACAGGGAGACAGAATTGAGAACCGGATGATTGAAGTGTTTCCTTTCTCTCGGAAAAACATCAGCATTTGAGCTAAAACTCAGCTTTACACTTTATTACATTACATTACATTACAGGCATTTGGCAGACGCTCTTATCCAGAGCGACGTACAACAAAGTGTATAACCAAAACCAGGAACAGGTGTGTTGAAAACCCTAGAGGGAAGTACAGTTCCAAGTGCAGGGAACGACCCACTTTATGAAACATTTCTCCACACAACAGTGCTGTTACGTGTTAGACACATGCCATGATCTAAATAATTAAATAAAAATGTCCATTTAATTTGCGGACATTGCCATATTCAACAGTAGGCCTATTTTTCAGAAGTGATCGAAGATGATAGCTCAAACCGACAGCGCCATATCACAATATATCACTTCACGAACGCCTCAGCTGTGTTCGCTGTCCACGTGCTTTTATTAGGTCATGGTCTGCTGGTTAGTGCTTATGCTCGGTAATACGTGGAGAAAAACTGTAATAAAGCTCGCACATCACGATTACTGCGCCAAAAAACTTAATTCTCAAAAAGAAATGTACTTCGTGTTTGTTGTGCCACAAGTACTATAGGATAACATATACGTCTTCAGAGCCCATTAAGCACAATACAGTAGGCCAATATGTTCCTGTCAATACTCGCTCTTCATCGACATTGCTATGTCCCATATTTAAAACCGAAGGGATAAAAAATTTCTTACAGCAGCATTAGCAGCTGCCAGCGGGATGATGAGTACAGTGGATGTGTGCAGTCATCAGGATACGAATGGATTGATTTCCTTAAGACTGCTAGAGTGGGCATCTCCTAGATGCAGTTGTTGGCTATAAAGTATATCGCCTAATCTGGTTTGGTCTTAACATTTTACAACATAAACAACATAAAAAGTTTTGGTAGTGGTAAAACAATGTTCATACAACCTCGTTGCTGATCAAAATCTAACAAAGTTGTAAAACGATTTTATAATGTTTTTATAACTGGGCTGCATTTGTACTTCTTTTTCTTGAGGGATGGAGGGGCACCGAAGTCCACAGTTACGTCAGTACCACTGTATACATAAATAAATAAATAAATCTACTTCTCTCTTACCTTCTTTAATAAACTTGGGTTGAATTAATCTTGAGAGACTCACATGTTACTGTGTATGACGATAACTGTAGAATTTTAGTCGCCAATAAGCCGCACGGTCCCAACCTGCATGCGTGGACGAAAACACAGCCATAAAAATGAGCACCGATTGTCCCTGGCCATGCTGGCAAGGATGAAAGCATTTAAGACCTTCAGAAATGATGCGATCTATACCCACGGTCATAACGATGCCTATAACAGTAGATCACTCTGTCTCGCCGACCAACTTTCAGAAAAAAGCTGATATAAGCACTGCAGGTTCAGACACAGCGCCTTGGCATAAACGATTACTCTTTACATTGATAGCAAGCATGCATTTTCTGCGCCTTTAATCATAAAAAGGATGGGGTCGGACCGACGCGAGCGAGGAACTTCTTCAATTAGGATAGTGATAATAGTTTTTAAAATTATTTTTATAGAATACTTATATGATTGTATGCTGTTTTGGAATTGGATGATATTCTCTGAAATATAAGCAGTGCTGTCTGTGTTTTCGTTTCTCTCTTGCTGAAACGAGAGCAAAACTCCGGAGCCATTCACTCATCTTTATCCAATTTCACTGTTACGGTCTCCTTGACAGATTGTGTCTGCAGTGATGTGCTGAAATTCGATGCTTTGAGGAATTTGAACTTAATTTCACCCTACTTTTATGATGATTGATAACAATTAGAAAGCAACACGATGGGTTGCCTACATGTTTACAATGTGACAGAAATGAATGGTTAATAGTTGCTCTGCTTAAGCCTATCTGCGTTATCTGTATTTCCTTTGAAAGCTAGTTGCAATACGGAGTAACCGCTGTAAATTAAATGGGGCAAGACACAGGTGTGATACATACTTTTTTTTCGTTTGGAATAAATATTTATTTTGGGCTATGCGCAATTCCAAATTCTAAAATATTCCACATAGAAACTAGTTTCATAAGACTAGATGGTTTATGCACCTTCTTGAACACATTTCTGGTAGTCTACAGTCTGTGGAGGAAAACACAATATGTAGCCCACGGATTAATAGCCGCTTCTAAAAATACGATTTGAAAAATTTAAAAAAGATTACTGCTTAAAGTTCGTGCGGTTGAGCCCGCTAGTTCGTGGAGATGGAAGCTCTTTTGAACATGCATATGAAACGAGTTTTGTATGTAGCTACGTATTATTGCAGCACATACATATGTGCGACAGCCTAGGCTACTTTTAAGGTAATGAATGAGAAGCGCTTGAGAAACGGGCCAGTCACCACATTTGTGATCCGTCAAAAAACAAACAAAACAAACAAAAAAAAAACCCCCACGGCTCGGATTAGTCTGAACAAGGAAATCAATTTAATAAAAATAAAACAGAAATAATTGCCGGAAAGGTGGGATATTCAGCGACCAAACTGAAAATGACAAGAGCCATAACTAAAGTGACGGGCACGGAAGGGCACAGCCAGGTTAAAGTCATTCTGTCTGTCACGGAGAATATATAATTGTCGGGCACGTCGCAATAGCTACTAATTAAAACTGAAATATGTTGGAAAAAATAGATCCGTCGGCTCCGTCAAAGCTTTAACCTCGAACAACTTACCTCGAATGAAGACATTCAGAAGTACTCCCAGGAAAATCATGTTGTCCGCCGAACGGGACATCGGGGGAAGCGGGCAGCTTGCGATTCGGAGGGTCGCTGGTGCCCCGCTATACGGTACTGACCCTCACACACCTGACACCTCGGTGCATCCACTAAACGCCGTGCTCGTCCCGTACAGCGACTGGGAGTGGCTAGACAGGTGAGTGAAACAGTTGAGTTGAATCCCAGAACAGAATCGAGAAACAGCCAAAGCCACTGTAACGATTTGTAACCAGTTATAACCAATAAAAATAGACCGTAAAATAATAATTAAAAAATAAAGAACTCGAAAATTACTCCAGACGCATCACATTTTGCCCTTTGCAGAAAATAAACAAATCACGAGCAAGGTTATCCACCCAAAGTTTTTTTCTCTCCCCGCAGGGCGAGCACGCAACACCTTGGAAAATCTCCCCGGGATTCCGCTAAAGGTAAACCACAGCAAGCCTTTTAAGTAGCTTAATGCCTCTTTCATACGGGATCGGTCAACACTTGCCGCTGCATTAGAGTCGGGGGTGGACTGATATTCAGACAGTGCACAGTAGGTTTCTCACGAAGAGGCTGTGTCGTGATTGGCTGGGGACGACACACATACGCGACTGGCGAGAAACACAGAACACCATGGTGTATTATAGGCTACGGTCCTCGCAGAAAGGTGTGTACGCGCGCGCGTGTATGTGAGTGTGCGTTGGAGAGGTCTGTCTCTGGATCATAGCAGTCATTTTCAAGTTCATTGTAGGCCTACGGGAAACGTTCTCGAAGACTCGCCTGTAATTGCAACTCCGTATCGCTTCCTCCTTTCACGTGAGCATACATCGCAGAAGTTATGCCGCTGTAAATGTAGAACCGATTCTCCAGTCCGGTTTGAAAATGCATTTCTATGTCACAACACCAACGATACTAAAAATAAAAATGTTAAAATTTAAATAAATATTTGCAATGAATGTCTGCGCTCTCAAATGTTGAAGGACACAATAACATCAAATTCTAGACTTCTTTGCTTCGAGAACGGCTTTATCAAATAATTGCATAGCTTGCATTTTCGGTGCATTGTACAGACTATGGTCGTTTACAAACCGAAGCAGTTCACATTCAGAAATAGCTTCAACCGCAGCGCCTCACTCAGTATTAGAACCTCAAGCTCAGCTGTTTTAAGACCAAATACTTAATCCATTCTACTCGTAAAACAATTTATAGTTTTCCAGCACAATGCGTCATCTCTGACCCACATAATTCAAACTCAAAGATACGTGACTGTACAGCGGTTCCTTCTGGAAGTAACAAGGTACCAACGACACCGACTGGTCAGCAATTCTTGCATAGGCTACAAGTTTAGATCAACTGGTTGGATCTGAAATGTGGTCTTGACGATCCATGGGATTCACTGCCCAACTAAAATATTTTGTTGCTGAGAAGAAATAAACACAAAACCAGACGTTTTGAGTGGCAGGTGCTAAAAGTGAAGAAAGGGCCCATCAAACTAGAAAAGCTGTCTTGTAACATCCAGTTACTGTACAGAATATATTTTACCAAAATGAATGTATGAAAATGAATGACAGAAACAAGAATAATACAAGTTTTAAAAAATCAAATCAAAGGGGCAAAGGGGCACATCAGGCGCTTGGGGCGAAATGGGCAGGTGCTTGGTCACCTGGAACCCTCTAACCCCCCCCCCCCCCCCCCCCCCCGCATGCCTGTACAAAACAAACAATGACTGACAGCTGACAGTGAGTATCATTGGAGGTTTAATCTTATATGCTGTAGGACTGTCACTGGTTTGGGATTACAGTCCCAGATGCCCTGGACTCTGCCCCTCTCTTTCCTGCTCTCCCTCTCTGTTCTCCCCTTTCCTCCAGACCAAAAAAGCCCCTTTAGCACCTTGCCATTGCACACTGCCCTTTTGTGTTCCTTTTGACTTGAGGAAGCCCTAAAAACATTTTAACATTAGAGGTCACCACATCACCTCACGCTAAAAGAAAGGCAACTGGCCAACTTGCGATTTCAACAGAAAACCAAGTCCCCGGACCCTGTGTGGGGGCCAACACAAAGTCTCCTGTGATCCTACATAGACAATACTACAAATTTAATGCACTTTCAACTGTAGGTTTGTTCTGAACCAAAAGGAAAGAGCGATGGAGGAGGAAAAGAAATGACAGGGAGAAAAATGGGAAATGAGGGAGGGCAAACACACAAAAATTAATCATATTGTCAGCCAAAATGTGCTACTTTGGAGTTCTGGAAACAATAGGGCTAATGTCCTTATGTAGGGCCTGAGGGTATTTGGAGGGAACAGGAGGTTACTTGCTATGCATTTCCTTCATTTCTGCTAGTTTGAGTTTCAGTGAATTGATAAAGAATAAATTCACTTCAGCGAGGGTGTGTGTGTGTGAGAGAGAAAGGGGGGGGGAGAGGGAGAGAGAGAGAGTGTGTGTGTGAGTGAGAGAGAGAGAGAGAGAGAAGGTAGGAAAAGTTAAAGTAAATAAAAGAAACTACTGACTTATGATTATTGACCATTTATATATGCTTTTGTACATTGCTGAACTCTTGTAGCAGGACAGAAAGGAGCCAGAGTGTAGCTGGAATGCTGCTGGATGGGAATAAAGCCATGTATTACAACTAAGAATGTTTATTTTCTTAGCACTGTATAATCATTTTCTTTTACCACAAACAGAAAATAATGAGTGAATGCATGAAGGTAACACCAACACACGCATGCATGCACCCACTAACACGGATTCACACACACACACATACACACACACACAATCACACACACACACACAGTTAACACTATGCCTCCACATTCTCATTAGTTTGAATTAAAAGACTCAAATAATGTAATGCATGAAAAAAGGCAACCCAGACACCAGCAGGTCCCTAGTGAGGGGGGATAACAACAGAGCAATTACCGCGATTCACACGGCTAGGCCAATGGAGCTCTGCAGTCTCCCAGTACACCAGAATACACACACACTTAGACTGGCCAACGGAGCTCTGCAGTCTCCCAGTACACCATTACATTACATTACATTCATTTGGCAGACGCTTTTATCCAAAGCGACGTACAAGAAGTGCATTTTCATGATCGTAGATCGTAGATCGTAGACAACTGCTGAACACAGGTTCAGTAAGGTACAATTACTTATTTTGTACACCAGAATACACACACACTTAGACTGGCCAACGGAGCTCTGCAGTCTCCCAGTACACCAGAATAAACACACACTTAGACTGGCCAATGGAGCTCTGCAGTCTCCCAGTACACCAGAATACACACACACTTAGACTGGCCAACGGAGCTCTGCAGTCTCCCAGTACACCAGAATACACACACACTTAGACTGGCCAACGGAGCTCTGCAGTCTCCCAGTACACCAGAATACACACACACTTAGACTGGCCAACGGAGCTCTGCAGTCTCCCAGTACACCAGAATACACACACACTTAGACTGGCCAACGGAGCTCTGCAGTCTCCCAGTACACCAGAATACACACACACTTAGACTGGCCAACGGAGCTCTGCAGTCTCCCAGTACACCAGAATACACACACACTTAGACTGGCCAACGGAGCTCTGTAGTCTCCCAGTACACCAGAATACACACACACTTAGACTGGCCAATGGAGCTCTGCAGTCTCCCAGTACACCAGAATACACACACAGTTAGATTGTACTTATTCAGGGCTGTGGGGGGGGGGGGGGGGGGGGCATGTTCTCTCATGGGGGGGGGGGGGGGGGCATGTTCTCTCATGTGCATTCATGCTAGCGCATACACTCTGTCCCAGGTACTAATTTTTTTCTTTTACGTTTCTGTGTGACATAGATACGCCTATATGCATCAGTGAATTGTTTCATTACTCCAATGTACTCGGTAGTACCAATCTGCAGTGACAACAGTGTGAAGGTGTATCTGAAACCCAGTCATTTAATACAACACACACACACACACACACACACGTGCATGCATGCACACACACCTGCAAGCATGCACATGTGCACACACACACAGAAGCACTTGGTCCGAACCCTTGCGAGTTTTCTCATCTTTGGCTCATCTCTATATTGCAGTGAAGCATTAAAGAGGGCAGTATTGTTCTCACAAATTGAAGTTTAATGACTGAGGTTTGGGGTTAAAGACTACACCCCCCATCTTCCTCCGCTGCCAGTCATAAATAGAATATAATGGAATAACTGACCTCCGCTGCATGTGCTCTACCATTTCTGCAGTTCAATCATATTTCTTTCTGAAAATAAATGCTCCCGAAGAGCACTTTGCTCTGGTGCGGTCTGTTTGTGAACGATCGGTTAAACAGCAAAAAATAAATACAAATAGAAAAGACCTGAGAGACCATCAGCATCATTCACTGAAATCAACTTCAGAGTGGATGTTAAGCAGCTGGGTCCTCATCCACCAGTGTCACTTTCCTGCGAGGATGTGCCTTTATTCCCGCTCTAACGCTCCTTCCTGTTCACTCCCACCGCAAATGAATCAAAGAGAAGACTGGGAATGCTGCCCTGGCACTGAATTCATTCCTTTTATCTGCATTGAATCCCAGAGTCTGCTCATGCCAGCCTGTCAGGAAGTAGTTATTAAGTTGTCATAGTGGAAGCAGATATATTTGGGGGTGTTCGCCACTTGACCCCATTAACCCTGTAAGGTCAGGTGAGATCGCAAATATGTGATTAGAATGTTCTTGACTGAACATTCCAATGCAGATGTAACAGTCACTGTACTGGTAATTGAAAGCAATGGAGTTCTAGAACGCTGACATAGAATTTTAAAAAGCATTCCGAAAAACCCACTCTTCAAAGGGTTAACTGCTTTCTCGATTTTAAGATAAAAGACTGAGCCTGGACAGGCTGACTGGCCCTGTTCTAATCATGAGTGGTCATAGATGTTTTTATGACCAAGAAGTCTGCCAACTTTGAACAACAGATTTTTTTGTTTTACCGATGGGTGACACTTAGCACTTAGCACTTACTGCAACTGGAGATTCCAAGGTGTTGTTTCTTGCGGATTTCTCAATGCTGGCTCACCCAAATTCCGACCATTTAACAACTGCCCTGAAAACCTGGCAAAATAAATCCCCCTGTATCCCAGCTGATGTGTGGCACGTGTCCTGGCATAAATTGATTGCCGTGTGGCACATTGCTGGTGGTTAAGGCAAGTCGTCTCCCTTCCACTATAAAGTGCACACTGAGCTCAATAAAAGCACGGCTGTACAATCCTGTTCCTGGAGATCTAATATCCTGCAGGTTTCTCCTCTCCAAGCCTACTTTGGCACACCTTTTAATTCTACTAATTATCAGCTCAACTAGATCTCTAGCTGTTGAATGAGGTGCGCTTTGTTAGGGCTGGAGTGAAGACCTACAGGATGGAAAATCTCCAGGAACAGGCTTGGGCAGCCCTGTATAAATACAATCCATGACTACTTTCACAGGCATACTCATTCATATATACACGGCAACATTAACACAACAACATCTACCAACACGTGTGATGTCTCCTGGAAAACTGCTGCAACGTACCACAGATTTGCAATGGTTGAGGTGAGTCTATCCTGCTGTTAAATCCTTTCAGATTATTCAGAAAGCGCTACATCAGTGTTTCTCAACCCTGATTCTGGCAGAATATAGTGGCTGCTGACTTTGTTTTCACCTTAAAATGACAGTATCCAATTACTACCAAGAACCAAGAAACCAGGTGCAGTGAGTTAACTAATCAGAAGCATTTATTGATCAATTAGGCCCTGAATGACAACAAGAACCAGTGGACACTACAGTCTGCCTGGATCAGGGTTGAGAAGAACTGCAGATTTTTATAAAAAAAAGTCCATTATTTATACACATGGGGAGGAATCTGTCATAATTGTTAGAGAGTTAGTTTTGCAGCCAGAAATTACAAGGTCCCTAAATTGTCAGGATATTGCTGTTGTCACCTCGAGCAGTTAATGTACCTGCACAGTAAATGTTTGGTGTTAAATCAACTCTTACAGACAACATATGGCCCCAATTGGACTCATATGTCTCTGTTAGAGTTGAATTTACACCGTACATATTAATGTGCAAATCCAATTAAATATTCCCCTGAATAAACGGAACATATGATGATTATATAACTTCTGCTCTTAAAGCCAGCCCAAATACGATTGCCATCTAATTAAAAAGATTTCGATTTTTTTTTTGCTTCTGCTTACATTTTACTACAAGCAGATAGACGGCATCAGCAGAATGAGGCTGAGATGTGCGGACACGTGGAGCAATAGAGAAAGCAATACAAGGGAAGGAGAGAGATGGATAGGCAGAAATATAGACAAACAGAAAGATGGAGGGATAGAGATTCGTGGACAGAGAGGGAGAGAGACACGCATTTCAGGAACTGAAGTGTAACAGCGTGGGGGGGGAGGGGGGTTGTTGAACAAACAATCCTTTTGCAGAGAAACTCTGAGCTAATATTTACCAGCATGCTCCGCTACACACAGCCTTATAAATTAGTCACTGTATGAGACCAGTACAAAGAGCCAATGAAAGGTTTTATCACCTGTTTGAATTAGTCCTGCCTGTTCACTGATTGCCAGTGTTTACAGTACAGAGCCCCCGGCATACACAGATGCAAACACACTCTCGCCCTCACAATATGCTCACTGACACAAACATGCACATGTACAGGCACACAAACACGTGGACATACATAGATGCAGGTACATACATACGCACTGGCGCATGCATGCACATAGACAGACACAACCATGTATAAGTATATGCACATGTACACATACAGACATACACACACTGTTGATGTATCCTTAAAAGCCGTGCAATTAACATTCGAACGAACAACGAAGTGCCAGGCCTGTTCTGTATGCCATCATATGGGAGAGAATGCTTTTATCAACAAGTAAATTAAAATGCTCTGATGTCCATTTTTGGAAATGTGTCAAAAGGGCTGGAATTTGTTTTGTACAAAGGGATTTGTTTGGAAAAGGGGGGCTGGTGGTTGAACAGTCCATTTTAAGTTAATGAAAGTTACTAGCACGTGTGTGCGCGCTCAAGCATGTGTGTGTGTGAGTGTGTGCGCGCGTGAGCGTGTGTGTGTGTGTGTGTGTGTGTTAATGAGGAATGAATATGTCTTGACAGCTAACAGATTGCGGTCCACCGCGGCAGCCCCAGGAGTGAGCGCAGATCACACAGCTGTGTGCTTACTGCGGGCAGCGTCAGCTGCTGTCTCACCACCTACGCTACTGTACATTTATAAATAGTGTTGTAACGTCATTTTGAAACACTAATAAAACCGTACCCATAGATACAACAATGAAATGATTAACCTTCATGCGGAACACCGCGCCGCGAGTTACGTCAATTTACGTAGCGAGTTTCATCACTTTGCCCCCGTGGACTGGATGGACAGCAACTCGCCCGGCAAAAAAATAAAAATAAAATAAAAAATGCCGCAACCACTGAGATAAAAGGAGCCAGCTGCTGAGAAAACTGACGCATGGCTCTCGTCAATGCACTCATTTAGAATGTTTTAAATCGATGTCATGGTGACTACAGCGCAGCGTTGCGTTTTACACATACACGAGGGAAGACGAAACTGCGCCCACGTCTCAAAGTCTTGCCGGTACGCAGAGGCCAGAAACTGCATTGCGAAGATAAAACGAGCAGCGCGGCCTACATGAAGTCTCGTGCAGCTGCTCTCCACGGCTCTCACCGCTAATCTCTTTACCAGCCTCCTTTAATCTTCCCTGCCCTGGCACAGCTAGGGAACTCTCGTCACAGCAATGCTTCATTCCGAGCACCTGATATTATTATTCATTTGCGACTCTGTTTACTTTCCCGACACTTTTGTCTTCCATGGCTTTTCTCTCAAAAAAGGGGAGTGCCAGGCGTGGTCACTGTTCACTTCCAGAGCACGCGGGCGGCATTCACAGCGGCTTAGTAGCAGCGACAGTCTTGCTGGGAAGTGAACGGAAAGAAAAATAAATACGATGCGTGCCTAATTTAGTCTGCTGCTATTTTAGCTTTAGCGCTTTAAAACAGGGCGCCATGCCTCTCTCTCTCTCTCTCTCTCTCCTTCCCTACGTTTTCCCATTTTCCTAGATACTGTTGCGATGGGGGAGGGTCAGCACCTGTGTTCTGTATAGAGCGCACTGACAGACGCAAACTCATCCACTCTGTCACCACTCTGTCAACGGACCCACTTTAGGGAAAGTACAGGGGTCATTAAATCCCCCTCTTTCCTCCTTGTCTTTCATTCTTTTTGTTTGGGCTCCGTAGATGTCTTTCCTGTGAGAAATGTGGGCCTTGTGTTTACAATATTAGCGTTCGTTCACCACCTCCACGCCCCCCACCACCACCACCAGCACCACGGCCCCACCCACATCAGCAGTGCTCAGAGTAGGCAGAGCTCAAGTCTAAGTTGTCATTGGAAGCAAATAGAGTTGGGGAAAAGGTTTTTGTCTGGAGCTTTCTTTCATGTATGACGGCGAGTCATAATGCAGCTTGATTAAACCCTCATTTGCATAATGGATCACCCTCCCCCCCCCCTTCTCTCATATCCTGGGATGTGCTTCAGTGCAACAGGCCCCTGGACCCGTCGCACACTTCCAAATCTCATTTCCGTGTTTGAAATTATCCCTTCGCTGCATTCAGAATGTTGATGATGGTAATTGAGAAAAGACGTTTGAACTCCATATGATGGGGTGGTGACTGCCATAATCTCCTGTTCTCATCTCAGTGCCAGAGTCTGGGCCAATGCGACCCCCTTGGGTCCGGGGTCCTTTGGGGGGATTGTGACTGTAACTGTGACTGCGAGCACTGGCTGGAGCTGGTGAATTGGGCAATGGCTGCACCACAGGCTGTATTTAAAACGCTAGCGCTAATGAGCGGGACGGGAGTCTTTCGCTGCAGCCCCACCGGGTCTCTCCTCTAGGGAGGGACTGGGACTGAAACACTGCCACTCTCTCCCAGTCTGCTGTCAGCAGCACCCCCTCCCCCCCACCATCCCCGCCTCCTGCCTTACCAGCCCCCCCCCCCCCCCCCCCCCCCCACTGCAATCTCCTTCCCTTTTGCTATTTTCTAGTTGTTCTTGAGAGAAACAGAGAGAGAGAGAGAGAAACAGAGAGACGTGTGTGTGTATATGTGTGTTTTTGTGTATGTATGTGTGTGTGTGTGTGTGTGTGTGTGTGTGTGTGTGTGTGTATGTGTGTGTGTGTGTGTGTGTGTATGTGTGTGTGTGTGTATGTGTGTGTGTGTGTGTGTGTGTGTATGTGTGTGTGTGTGTGTGTGTGTGTGCGTGTGTGTGTATGTGTGTGTGTGTGTGTGTGCGTGTGTATGTGTGTGTGTGCGTGTGTATGTGTGTGTGTGTGTGTGTGTGCGTGTGTGTGTGTATGTGTGTCTGTGTGTGTGTATGTGTGTGTGTGCGTGTGTGTGTGCGTGTGTGTGTGGCGTGTGTGTGTGTGTGTGTGTGTGTATGTGTGTGTGTGTGTGTGTGTGTGTGTGTGTGTGTGCGTGTGTGTGTGTGCGTGTGTGTCTCATGCAGCAGGGTGTGCTGGGCTGAAGAGTCTGGGGTCGTAGTTCCACCGGCCCCACGCTGCTATGGCCAGTGGCTGATTTTAATTAAATGACCTTTGATGCCGCCTGTAAAATGATGTGCTTTTGCATCTCTGTCAGTGATTTTAATGTGACCAGACCCATGACTTATCAAGGAGAACTGTGGGATTTATGCAGGACATGCCAAAAAAAAGTTGGGGGAGGGTGGTTTCAGAACAAAAATAAGTGTGAGCCTGTGTGTGTGTGTGTGTATGTGTGTGGAAAGGGATGTGGGGGGGAGGGGGGCACTCTTCGGACTAAAGGTAGATTAGAGATATTACAGTATTACTCATTTAGAAGTGTGTGTTCAGTAGGGTGAGTGAGTGGCGAGTTGCCATGGAAACAATGGAACAGGGAAGCTGACAGATTGTTGTCACATCACAGCGTGGTGCATCTTTTGCTATTTGCTCATTTGACGTGGTGCTCAAAAGTTCCCAAGAGAGGAGTACATGATACTCACTAAAACCCCCCTCCCCCCCCCCCCCCTCCCCCCCATAGGACTGCTGTGTGTCCCCACCTTCGCACACCCCCCACCCCACCCCCACCCACCGTCAACGCAGTGAAGCGTGCAATCCCTGTCACTCATATCTCCACCTACTCTGTGTGCATCTCTCTTCACTTTTACACTTGTGTACCATATGTCCCCTTATAACCACTCCTTTATACACCTGCTCTTTCATAATGTCCTCTCTTTTGCAGTACTGTGTGTGTTTCTGTGTGTGTGTGTTTGCTTGTGTGCTTGTGTGTGTGATCCTGACGTCTTTATTTAATTTTCAAAGAATTCCAAATTGCTGCCAGTGCCCATTGTGCACAGGTTTGGTCTGAGTAACATAGCGAAATACATTAAAATTATGGAAAAAAATGTTCAAAAGCTTGAACCGTATGATTTGAATAAACATTTGGATGATACGGAACTAAGTTTACAGTTTTTCTCGATTGCTAACAAACTAAAACTGGTTCTTTTAGCAAAAACTCCCGAATGATTACTTCAGCTCTCAGAGGACCAACACATCTCTCAAAACTAAAAACAGTTTTCACTTGTTTTAACACATGCTGCAAATTGTGTTTTTCTGCAAATCTCTACAAACAAAAGCCCTCATGAATCACAGGTTACACACTGTGCTCATACAACAAACACTAGCAGTCAAAACATTTAACTCAAGTCATCACAACCTAAACTCAGGTAGCACACCTTTCTCAAGGTGCAAACACTTGGCAGCAAAACACACCAGTCACCAATCACCAGTCACCAATCTCAGGACCAATAAATAGGGCCACAGTTTGCATCTGTGTGCTTATGAACAATGGATCCTCAACATGGACGACAAAGGACGCCAGGAAGACGAAGACGAAGACGAAGACGAAGACGAAGACGAAGACGAAGACGAAGACGAAGAGGAAGAGGAAGAGGAAGAGGAAGAGGCAGAGGCAGAGGCAGGAGACAATTTGTCCCAGATGAAATCCGTGCCACCTTGATTGACCATGTGCTGGTGCATAGTATGACAATGAGGGAAGCTGGACAGAGAGTTCAGCCGAACTTGAGCCGTTTCATGGTTACATATGGTTACTGTTACATATTGTATCTGCTGTACTACTGTGAGAGGATATACTGTTTATGTAATGTTGAAGTGTATTTACAGACTATATGTTCTTTAGATTTTATTGTACAAATGGATGACTCTGTAATCATCAGTAATTGTTTGCTTACATTGTATTTTTGCAGAACTGAGAGGCGGCCACCGGCTGGAGGCAGGCAACGACTATTGTCAGATGACCAAGGGACGGCAGTAGTGAACATGGTCATTGCAAACAATACCATTTGCCTGCGTGAAATTCAGACAAGAATCATTCAAGATCAGGGCATTTTTGGAGGGATTTACCGTATTGCCATATCAACCATACAGCGTATACTTCACCGCAATAGGCTGAGGATGAAGCAAGTTTACAGAGTACCTTGTGAAAGAAATGCAATCAGGGTGAAGAAGCAACGGTTTCAATATGTGCAGGTCCAATATGGTACACTATTTTTAGGTACAGTACTATATTTGTAGAGTATACTATGATGGTCTACCTCTCCAGTAAAACAGTACTGTATGGTAATGTAATGTGTGTACTGTAGTGCCCTGCTGTAAATTACTGTATGCAAGGCATGTCTTTCATTGTGGCAAAGTGTGTGTACACTGCATACTCTAGTACATACCTTACTGTATTTAGAATATATATACAATGTTTTTTTTTTGTAGAGAATTTTTGAGCTTGATGCTCTGGCTGAACCCCACAAATACGTCTTTGTTGATGAGGCGGGGTTTAACCTGATGAAAAGGCGAAGAAGAGGAAGAAATATCATTGGTCAGCGCGCCATTGTTGAGGTGCCAGGACAATGAGGAGGCAACATGACCCTATGTGCCACCATCAGCCAGCGGGGCGTCCTCCACCGCCATGCTACCCTGGGGCCTTACAACACGGCACACCTCCCTGCATTCCTAAATAACATGGAAAACAACATACATCAACAGGAAGGGGAGCCAGGGCGGCCAGAGCAGTCCCACTATGTTGTCCCATATGACAACATCAGTTTTCATCGGGCTGCTCTGGTTCGTGCCTGGTTCACTGACCATCCTAGATTTTCTGTTTTATTTCTGCCTGCATATTTGCCATTCCTCAACCTTATTGAGGAAGTTTTCTCTGCATGGCGGTGGAGGGTGTACGATCGCAACCCTTACGTGCGGGAAAATCTCCTGCAGGCCATGGAGGAGGCCTGTGGAGATATTGCACTTGAATCCATCCAAGGGTGGATTAGGCATACCAGGGCATATTTCCCACGCTGCCTTGCACAAGCTAACATCATGTGTGATGTGGATGAAATTTTGTGGCCTGACCCAGCCCACAGACGAGACGGCGATCAAGCTGACAATGCTGAGTAGTGTGTAAACTTCTCTAAATTGCTGTTTTTTTTTTTGTTTTTTTGTGCTGCACATACTTTTGAGTTCCTTTTTTGAATACTACTCTCTTGAAATCACTACTTTTTTTGTTCCTTCCACTGTGATGTGTACTGTATACTGTACAGTATTTCACTTTTCAGTACTGCAAATAAAATATTTGGAAAGTTGCAACTCCAGACTCACTGCTATAAAAGGTTTTTGCAGTAGTGCTTTGAATTTAACTCACTGGTGTGTTACGGGTAATCTACATTGTCTGTGATTTTGATGGCTTAAGTGTGCCATATGAAGTCAAAGTTTAATTTGGATGGAAGAGTGTATGTTTTTGAGAAGAGAATTTGAGTTTGGCATGGACGTTTGAGGTTTGTACTGATTGATGTGTAGTTTTGGGATTGTGTTAATAGTTTTGAGAAAAGGGGGAATTGTTTCATGAAATGTATTTTAGCAATAGAAAAAAACTGTAAACATTTATAATGGAAAACAAAACAAAACTCTGATCAAAATGCTTTGATTGCTATGTCCAGAAAATCAGCTATACCACAAAAATGTGTAGCTGTACTGTTTCTCCAGAGTAATTCTGTGTGTGTGTGTGTGTGTGTACGCGTTCCGCGCGCGCGTGTGTGCATGCGTGTGTCTGTGTGTGCGTGTGTGTGCGTGTGTGTGTACGCATGTGTGCATGTGTGTATATGCATGTGTGTGCATGTGTGTGTGTTCTGTGTGTGTGTGTGTGTGTGTGTATGCGTGTGTGTGTGTGTGCATGTCTGTGTCTGTGTGTGTGTGTGTGTTTGTGCGTGTGTGTGTGTGTGCATGTCTGTGTCTGTGTGTGTGTGTGTGTTCGTGCGTGTGTGTGTGTGCATGTGTGCGCGTGTGTGTGTTTACGCATGCTGTGTCTGTGTGTGTGTGTGCGTGCGTGTGCCTGTGTGCGTGTGTGTGTGCATGCGTGTGTCTGTGTGAGTGTGTGTGTGCGCATGCTGTGTCTGTGTGTGTGTGCGTGCGTGTGTCTGTGTGCGTGTGTGTGTGCATGCGTGTGTCTGTGTGAGTTAGTGTGCGCATGCATGTGTCTGTGTGCGTGTGTGTGTGCGTGCGTGTGTCTGTGTGAGTGTGTCTGTGCGTGTGTCTGTGTGAGTGTGTGCAATGTGGTATTTGAGTATCTGTTAAGTCAATAACAGGAGGCACTGATGGATGTCCTAAAACTGTTCCACACCAGGCTCACACAGTACTGGCTGTGCTGTAGACAGCAGACAGCTCCATGCTTCAGATATAATAGAGGAGATACGGTTGTTGCAGTTGGCCCAAGTTGACTTCATGGTTAACCAAGGCAAACAAATAGCCATGATAACAAAAGTACCAACACGACAAAAATAGTGAGCAGGTGGGACAGAGTCTGTCACAGCAGCTGTTATGAAATGGTTCTTGTGGCAGTGCAAAGTGGACAGCAACCCCATGCATGCTGCACAGCCAAAAAAAAAAAAAAAATTGAGTTATAAGATTAATTTTTTTTTTTAAACATCAAAGAATCAACTCTGTGTTGTCCATTTTGTCGGCATAAAAGAAAGTAATTTCGACAGACATTCTCGCCCTGGGAAACATTCACATTTCATGCAAAAGTATTTATTACAATGGATGGAATTTGACTAAACAGTTCAGATAAAACACATTTATTTGAACCATGGAAGAGCAGACCTCCAGCCTTTGGTTAAAACTTCATACCTTTCACGGTGTAGTTCAGTTCTCTAACACCGTAGCCCAATAATTCAAAAGATGAGTTGCAGCACTGTGGCCTAGGATCTCCGCTGCAGGACGAAGTGGAGACATGTCCCTCTGTGAACCCATTTAAGAGAACACAGCTTCACTGAACCAGCATGACACGGAAATGGCCACAGTCTCTGGTTTTTAATTGAATTCTTCAAAGCAAGTGTTGAATGGGTATTGCGCAAGGGAGCGGTTTTCAGAATCGGAGGTCCTCGTGGCAGTAACATTGGACCGAGGGACCCGTCTGACCTTTTCAACTTGGAATTGGAGAGACGGATGTAGGATAGCCTCGGATGATTTCGGGGGCAGATTTCACAGCCTTATCAGACTCAGGTATTATCAGCCCACACTCTTCATACTTGTTAGCTGGCTGCGTCTGGCTAACAAGTATGAATAAGTTTGACTGCAGAGGTTATTGTGAAACAATAGGTTGGCACCCATTATTGTCAATTTATTCACTTTTGTGCCCTTCAGCACTGTATTCTAAACATAGCTTACCAATGGGTAAGAGCTGTGTGTGCTCACAGCAAAAAGTAACAATGCCATTTTTTTTTTTTAAATGTTCACCTGTATGCATCTATGCAGTCTTGTTTGTTTGATTCATTACAAATACTCCCCCCCGTAAATGTTTTTTTTCAATAGTCTATTTTCTGTGCGTTACCTGAAAATGAAATTGGTCATACATCAATATTTAGACTGGCTGAAATTGTATATTATAGTTCCCTGAATAATTTAATTTTTCATTTCATTTTGTGCCTTTCACAAGACATCTTTTCAATTTTGATGATCTTCGACTAAATAATCACGGAGGGAAGTGGAAACAACTTGAAAAAAAGATTCTTGCATTGTCCTAGTCAAAATAAATAGATACAAAATTAATGTATTTTATAATATAATACATTGTTTACACCATATGGCCATGGATGGTTACACAGAATTACATATGGCAAAACCTATGCATTGGCCTCAAATTGAATTTTTCAATGAGAGAAAACACACACACAAACACAAGGTTTGTGATTCTAGGAAAATAGTACACATTGTAGAGGTCACACAGATATGATGAGATTCTGTTAAATGCACTCTGTTCATTTTATGTTGAGGAAAGTAAACATTATATAAGCAGGATCTTGACTTAGATTAAGTGGATCTTGACTTTAAGTCTGGGAGACATATTTGAATGGTATCCCTAGGAAGGAGAGAAGGGCCTTTGATGTCATTGATTATTTTACTCCCAGATAATAGCATGTGCCTTACTGGCAGGGGTGCTGCCAGGGATTTTGGAGGGATGAAAAGATCTCACATTGTGCCCTACCACCCCAGGCCACCCCATCCTTGAAAAATTACACAATTACAATGCTATTTTTTGTGGTCTCCTGTCAGTCAGAGAGTTTAAAACTCTCCCCCTGCCATACCACATAACTGTTTACTGTTACCAAACATACATATATCATTATTTTCATTACACTGTCACAGTCTGATGTTAAGTGTGGACATGTATGTATATTGTGAAATGGACGACCTATGTTGACTGTTATTGCTTGGTGTTTGCATCCCAGTGTAACCTGAATTGCTGGTAAAAACAGAACGTTCATTTTGGTTGCTCCACACGACTCTCCTGATTTAATCAAAATTTAGCAGTCAGTTGCTTTGCCTTCAATGTCAAGTCATGACCTTAAACTCAGAAGTGTACAATAAAAAATTTACAGAAAAAGGTTTTAAAATATGATATCAAGTAAAATATTTTTTAGAGGTTACACAAAATAAAAAAATACAATGCTAAGGATTCTTGTAATGTAAAATGATTTTTTATTATTATTATTTTTAGTAAGTGCCATTAGAAAATGAAGACAAAAATTGTTTCAGGCAAATAAGTAGTCGCTCAAATAAATGGTGGCTCTTTCAAATGGTTAAGGGCCCTTAATTATCACGAGCCACCATAAGCACTTTTGTAGTTCAAGTAGTACCACTACACACCATCATATGCATGTAACTACACTCCTGAATGCATTTATTATTCTTTATTATTTAAATAATATTGCATTCAGACATACATTTTGCATGTTACATCATTGATCCATATGCAGTTTTTAAAAATTAAGATAATTTGGTAGCTTGTAGCTTCTCTTCTCTCAGAACGTGTGGAAGAGAGAAAAAAGAAAGTGGTGGATGGGTAGAGAAAAGGCCCCATAGAACATAGGCCTACCCACCCATTATGACACCCCATGTCCAAATCCCAAATAATACACAGACACCTGGTGGAATTGTTGTGAATTACAAGTGACCCTGTAGTCATATCACGGTTCAGATGAATGTGCAGAGATGAATTTCCGCCGAGTCTTTTGTTTAGGTTGCAATTTTGAACCATTTGCTTCCATCTATTCAACTTATCCACAGTAGCAATTATCGAAGTCCATCAAGTAATTCTGTTAATCCATTGTATTTAAAATACTATGGCCTGTATATGCCAGGCAGCTGCAAACTGTACTGGAAACAGGCTGAAGCTAAAGAAGAAAGGTTATGAAAAACTTTTTAAAGATGGGGGTTAAAAGAATGAGTGGATGGCTGGAAATGGCTGATGTCATGATATTTGACAGAGCCTGGAATCCACATGTCACATAAGAACCACCTGAGCATGGCAGACAACAGCAATAGAGCAACCTGAGACTAGAGTGCACAACCTGTGCACTATTCAGCCTTCTGGTGAAAACAGTACCGTTACAGTGTTGTGCTGAAACAGTAGTCTACAGCACCATCAAGTGGACATCACTGCATTTGTTGCTCTAAAAATACTCCAAAGAAAATTTTACACCATACAGGCTGCAGGGATAATTATTATGCATTGCTTTGATATTTGAAAGAAACTACTGTAACTCATTATCTAACATAATTTAAAATATAAATGCGTCTCCATTTTTGGCCAGCAGGGAAAACTGTACCAATCCCATTTGTAGAGTCAATGAGGCGACCTTCATAATGTTAATGGGTAAAATTTATCCATTTGCTTCATTAAAATCACTAATCAACATCCTCCTGAATCCAATCCAATTTGTTTTAATTTGTTGGCAGTAATTCACAGAAAGTTGCCTTAAAAACTAACAATACCTGTTTTGATTTGTGTGTAAATGATACTGGATTAGTGGGCTACTGAGTAGGCTCTTTCAGCGTTAAAGAGGCACTTGTCCAAAGCGTAGGCTGGAACCCGTAGCTAACAAATTACAATGTTGAGCCTGGGCTACACCATTAATATAAAAAACAGACACACTCATCACTTAGTGACAGGCAGTATGGGTATGTGAAACCCTATTATGCCCTGTTCTAATGCTATTGTTCAAACACAAGCTATAGATTGCTGACGTGTTCCATGTGTGTATGCACAAAAAAATTATTTATGTGACGTGGATCCATAAACCAGCTCATATCAAAGATCGCTCAATAAAAAACGTTGTTGTGGGAGCACAAACATTGTGCCAGCACTGTCCAATGTCAGAACTCAACTGGGACTGCAAGCCATTGGATCATAATTCTCTGATGAATCATTTTCAGAGACTTTTTTTAACTGAATAATGATTCGGCTAACTGAGTGATTTAGTGCAGAGGTTGGGACAAAGAGAAGCATCTTCTCCACTCTGGCCCTGTACGAAGAAGTTTGAAATCCATGGTTACCTGGACAGAGAACCAGATCTTACTGTTCATTTACCCAGTGAATTTTCTCTGATGCCTGCCTCTCACTGTAGACTCCAGTCCAGGGGGGCCACGGTGTGCTGTTTTCATGGTGTTCTTGGCATCAGTGGTTCATTGATTGGTTAAACAGACTGCACACCTCGTTCTCAAGGCCTTGATTGACAACTGACAGAAAAGAAACCACAAAAACCTGCAGACACTGCAAATTTAGTTTGTCACTCCAACTGTAGAGCAATGTCATCAGCTTAGAACCCCACCGCCCCACCCCACCTATCATAAAACCAATCCATTTTACAACATATTTCACTTCATTTCTGAGACAACATGAGAAATTAGTGATTCAATTCTGTTTTTAATACAAATGGTGTGACAATCAGTCAACTGTATGTTATTCATCAGTCAACCATTTCACAACATGGTTTGTGAAATGATCAACCCTTTCCTCATTCTCCTATTACATTTATACACATTGAAATACTGGTGTTCGAGTGTTAATGTTTTATCAGAGGTTTTATTAAGGGTTTGCTGTTCATACCTTCAACAGAAAGTGTAATTTATTGGATCAACTGCGCTGAGTACAACCACCCTTGTGTGACTTGCCTTTTTCCTTATAGTGGATAGTGGAGTGGATTTTTTCCTTAATTTTCGTGAGTCAGGAATCAGCCTGCTCTCCTTCTGTGCTGGAAATTCCAGCTAAAACCAGCTGTGATTCTAAGCTGGTTTCAGCTGGCCAAAGCTGGTCTGTGGCTGATCAAAGCTGGTTAAGGTACTAGAGTAAGCTGGTGGCCAAACTGGGGAACTAGCTGACTATAGGCTGGTCAGCCGGACGACCAGCTAAAACTAGCTAGAAGTGTCAAGAACACAGCTTAAACCAGCTTGACCAGCTTTGGTTGGTCTAAACTAGATTTTTTATCAGTGTTTTGTTTACTCAGATAGGTAGAAAGCATAGAGTGCAGCAGATAATGAGAAGGGACCACAGCTGAGAAGATGCCACGGCTAGGGACCCACCATTTTGGACTGAGCTGCGCATCTCACCACTAGAAGGCGATCTTTAATGAAATAAACCTGCAGAGCAGAGGGCTTTTAGATCAATAGTTCTCAACCTCAGCCCTGGGGACCCCCTGTGTAGGATTGTTTTTGTCAAAGCCAATCTCTCCATCAATTACGGTTGTTGAAAACGTGTTTAAGTTCTACCATAATTGTTTGGTTAAACTTATTTCAACATAATGCCGATTTGGCTTGTTGCCATTTGCTGACAGTAAGCTCAATTCATTTTACACAGATGGTTTCACGTTTCTACTCTCTCAGCAAATAGGACCCAACTGATTTCATCTGTCAGTTTCTTGAATCAATTAAAAATGGAAACTCTTTCAATTGCAATTATTTGCCATATAGTACATATAGCACAGCAAATGAAAGCATGAGTTGGTCAAACTTAAATTGCTGGGATGTGAATATCAAACTTTCTAAAGTTTTTGGCATAATGTGAGTTTAAGAGGATAAATCATTCTTCATATGACTCTAATTAAGAACAATTAGCTGATCATTACAGTACAGATTATGCTGGATGTTATTATGGTTCGAACAAAAAATAGCATACACAATGGGACCCCAGGACTGGAGTTGAGAACACTGTCCTGGATAACATGTCAAGTGGAGGCAGGTGCTTAGAGGAGTGAATCCAGGTCATATCAATGTCGGCGGTGGCTGGCGGTCCAATCAGGTGGTGCGTGATTGGCCGTAGCGTCAACCTGGGGAGGGTGCACTTCAGTCTGCAGGGTACCTCCCAACTTGATGTGCAACAGAGGCCTCTGATTGGCTGGACCGGACACGCAATCTGCCTGCAGCGCAGCCTGTGGATTTCAAAATAAAAACAACGGCTGCCTGCGTTAGTGTGTGGCCCTCGCAAGTTGATGTAAGACAATGCAGAGATGGGACGACTACATTTGACTGTTTCAAAAATCCAGTTATGCCACATCCCTGTTAGTATTACTTAGTCCAGTACAGTGTAGAGTACAGTTTCTGCATGTGGGGCACAGCTGTGTGAATTTTACTACTTTTGTTTATTCGACTGTCATCTGATTCTGAAGTTCCCCCTGGGAAAAATAAAGATATTCTATTCAATTATATTCTATTCCACAAACGTAGCATTCTGCTTCTTGTGTTTCAAAAACAATGTTTGCAAAAAAAAAGTGAAATGTTTCCTGCTTGCTGACAGGCGAGTGTGGTGGAGATGTGTTAACAGGCTTAACTATTTGACAGGTGATCTTAGGTTTTCACATTTGTGGTTTATGAATATTTACCTCCCGCGTCTTGAGTTATCATTACTCTTAACTCCTAGTCATGCACATGACTTCTTAGGCACTATTTTACCCAGCATTCCAGGGGTCCTGTGTGATTGGGTTTTGTTACAGCCAATTGCTTTTGCTTAATTAGTTCAATTAGTCAGTTCATAATTAGCATCATCTGCTTGAGTTTATGGTTTCAATGGCAAAAGCAGTAAATGTGATCAGTAAATCACAGACAGTGTAACTGATTAATGGCTAATTATAAATTGAAGTGCAGGTTGAATAAAAAAAGTAAAGCATACTCACTCTCCAGGAAATTAAACACCACAACACTGTACGGTTCCATCTGTTCAGTCGCATGAGAACTGCTTGTTTGATGCTTGCGTTTATTGACTTCTTTCAACTACATCGTAAAATAACCAACCAGTTCCCTGCAGTTCCCATGCTACCCCATGTTGTAAATATATGCTCTAATAACAAGTGTTTTTTGTCCTCCTTATCAGACAAGATGGCCAACATTTATAGCCAGGACTACATATAAAAAGGGGTGTAATTCCTACACGGCGCACCCAATATGAAGTCTGCACTTTAACCTGATATTCACTGTTTCATTTCAAATGCACAGTGCTGGCCTGTAGAGCCAAAACAATTAAAACTGTGTCGCTGTCCAAATTCTTATGGGCTGCACTGTATATGTGACATTATGCCATCACGGCTGATGAGAGCTTTCACACAAGCCGTTGACCATGGTGAGTTATGGAGGTATACAACCTGTGCATTGGGCCCATGTCCCTGGAGAGGTTTTTACGAGAAAGCCTGATCCCATCATTGAGAATGCCTGAAACTCTAGAGTAGGCCCCATTATATTTAACGATACTCCAACCGACAATTGAACATTTATTGTCAGTTTGATTACAACCCAGAACACTTTCTCAACAAGCAGCTTTGCTTTGCTCTGTTTTTTTTTTTTTTTTTTGGTTCATTATCTCTACATTTTTCAAGTTGAAAAAAAACAGTCCTGCACATTTTTCTTGCCTCTGATTATATGTCTGCGGGTGTAATGGTGGCATCTTAAAGTGGTGCTCATTAGTGCGGCTTTCCTGCCCTCCAGGACTAACGAGCTAAGTGTGTTCATCACTGCATCACTCAGCCGAGCAGCATCAGATGACCGCATTTCAGCCAGAGCTGACTGTCAGCTCCACACTAAATGTGCACCTATTCCATACACAACGCTCCTCCGTTTTCTTCAAATGTCATTGTGTGCCAGGGGCATCTCCAAGGATACAGTGAGGTAATATCTAACAAAGAGAAACGACCCTCACGCGATCACCGTTCAGGCACAGGCACACACACACACAGTTGCATACACATGCTGGCACACACATGTAAACACAAACACACTCATACACATGTGCACGCACACACACTCACACATGCTCACACACACACACACATGCTCACACACACACACACACATGCTCACACACACTCACACATGCTCACACACACACACACAGGTGCATACACATGCTGGCACACACATATAAACACAAACACACTCATACACATGTGCACGCACACACACTCACACATGCTCACACACACACACACAGGTGCATACACATGCTGGCACACACATATAAACACAAACACACTCATACACATGCGCACGCACACACACTCACACATGCTCACACACACACACACACACACACACACGCACGCACACACACAGAGTATAAAATAACACAATAAAAAAGGGGTTAACCCCTTTGACCTTGTATTGAAGCTGAAATGTGTGTGGAGAGTCAATATATAGTATATACGTGCGTATGTAAATTCAATCAATTTTTGTTCCCCCCCCCCCCCCCCCCTTCGCATCAAGTCAAGGGTCTCAGCAGCTGGGCATGGTGCTGAAGCCCTTCTTCAGGACAGCCATCTTCTTGGGGTTGCCTGTGGTCTCCTAAAAAAAAGTGCAAAATGAAGACCCAGGCCCTAGCTAAAGCCTCCACTTTTCTTCCTCAGCATCTATCTTTATCCTCCATGTGCTGGGGCTCTGATCTAGTCGACCTGTGCATTTGCGGTACGGGACTTTTTTTCCACAGCAATTGCCGCCCGTTTCATCATATGTACTGTTGGCTCGCTGTGACCTGGAATGACTCGTGCCACTGCGTGGTTTGACAGCAGCCAGTCACAGCTTGCTGTATTTACACATTTATTCCTGGATGATAGCAGCATGTTTCTCCAGGTAGTTGCTCTAATGAATGCTTTAAATGACTGGAGAATTGTGTTTGCCACCAACTGATTAAGGATGGTTGGCTGCCAGTGCCTCAGATTTCCTTTGAGATAAAAAAAAAAAAAAAACATTCTGTTTGCATAATTGGTACTGGCATGATTTATTTAAACCCTTCCCGTCTACAGTAATTCCTCTGTATATTCTGAAATCATTATTGATAAGAACCCAAAGCACTGGATTTTCTGGTTTGTCCAATCTGAACTGAAAAAATATGTCTTTCTTAGATAACACTTAAAAAAAACACAAATTGAATTTTCATTCAGTAGTTTATTCACGATAATCCAACAGTATGCAAAACTCTGTTCTCATCTCCCACAGTAGAACAAAGGGCTTCCATATGGACTACAAGTGTATGTCATTGCTGATTTGATCCTCAGTCCTCATTCCTGATTGCCAACATGACTATTTAAATAATTACCAAATCTATTCACTGTAGTGCTAGCTGGTGCAATATTACTACAATCTTCTCAAATCTTACCATAGAATACAAGGAAGAGACAGTCAGGACTTTGAACAAGTACAGCTTTAACTATTGAAGTCCAACTTGGACATTGAGCTCCAGAAATTGGCCATTGTCTTATCGATCTGCTGGACAAACCAAGCATGTGAGAATTTTTTTTTGGCATGTACCCTTATCCAGGTTGACTGATGTAGCAGGAAGACATTCAATGGAGGGGCCAAACTGTCAACTGACACAATTAATTCTGAAGTATTACATTCTATTTGTAACATTGAATTATCAGCTTTAAACTGAGACTCGCCGACATAAAAAATAAAAATACATAAATGAGTGAGAGGGGTCTTTCCTGCACCCCTGGAGAACTACGGAGTGTAGCTAAACATGAGGTTTTCTGACTTTTCCTGTTTTTAGTCTTCAAACTACACATGACACTTTTTTGCATTTTGATCACTTCCTGAATCACTGCTTTGTTTTTTCATTTAGGATTCACAACATGTTGGTCCATGAGCAAATTACACAGATCAATGCCTTGTTTCAGTTCTTCTGGACTCCTCGAAAGATAAATGGTTCACAGACACAAGTTCCACTGAGTGCCTGTCGAGCAATTATATTGTATGTGCTTATCAAACATCAAACTATGGAACACTTCATTTGTATGAGACAGCTTTTTTCATTGTTAAACTTCTTTACGTGGTTTTAAAATTATTATTTGGAATTATTTTTGACCCTGTTACAGTAAAGGTAGATGATATAGTTATATAACTGGCAGTATATTGTTGAGGTGACTGTAGCCAACAGGTTGTTTTACAATAAAGTTGTACTTAATAGGCTATTATGTCCGTGTGCTTGCTATATAAAATGTCAGTGACAAAAATGTTAAACTCTTTTCTGGTCCTCCCATCATACACCAATTATAGCCATCACACCAGCATCATGCTTTACTTTGCATAACAGTTGCCTAATGATTACAGCCTCGGTGCATATTCTAATGTCTGTGTGCCAGTGGATAAGGCCACGGCACAGCAAGACTCAACAAGTCTAATAAGGTCTCGAGGGTAATTGAGGAACTCAAGAAAAATAAGTGAAAAATACTGTGATGATACTAATGCAGGCCTTATATTTGATATTTTAAGCTATTTCGCGGTCTTAAGCTGGCGCTACACTAAACGACTCAATGGTACAATCTTGCCACTCTTACCTCAGTGTGCGGCCCATCGTAACTCACAATTAGCATGAGATTGGGTTAAGATGGCTCCGGCTGAGCTTGTGCCAGTCTTTTTCTCGTCTCTACCAATCCTACAATATCTAATGTTTATTATTATCTTAAGTCTTTAGTCTTGGCTCAAAGGGCTTGGGATGGTCAACGACACAATTTATAATCTTAAAGCACTGTGGCGCTTTTTTGAATGTTAAAAATTGCAGTGCTTTTTCTGGTAGGTGGCAGAGAGATGAAGTGCTCTCCTATGACCTCTGCCTGACCTCTGCCCATCTGGTTTGAATTTACCCAGCCCACCTAGTGTGGAAGACCTGGTGGGAGGAGGGCTTAAATAAAGTCAGAGGCTCCCAAAAAGTCCTAGTCCACCTACCACTTATTCAAATACAACCAGAAAAATGTTCTGTTTTTAACAAATTTATCAATACCCCTGCATGCATACTAAAACTATTGCAGTACATGTAACATAACATTTTTTTATTTATTTTGACTGCAGTGAATATCAAGGGAGAGTATATTATTGCACTTTCGAGTGGGCAAGGTATCTCTCAGGTGTCCAGCTGAAGGCCTAGTCAGTGGTGTGGTTGTGTGCCTCATATAAAACCTGGGTTTTCAGCAGGGGATCCATGGACTGCTGGGGGTCCTTGAAGGTACTGCAGGGGGTTCCTGGGCAGACATGACATACAGTCAGGTCCATAAATATTTGGACATTGACATAGTTATTATTATTTTAGCTGTCTACCACAGCACATTGGAGTTGAAATAGTGAATATGAGCTCAAGGTACAGACCTTCAGTTTTAATTTGAAGGTATTTACATCCAAATCGGGTGAATGGTGTAGGAATTACAGAACCTTTCATATGTGGTCCCCCCCTTTTTAAGGGACCGAAGATAATTGGACAATTGGCTGCTCAACTGTTCCATAGCCAGGTGTGTGTTATTCTCTCATTATTTCATTTACAAGTAAGCAGATAAAAGGTCTAGAATTGATTTCAAGTGTGGCATTTGCATTTGGAATCTGTTGCTGTTAACTCTCAATATGAAGTCCAAAGAGCTTCACTGTCGGTGAAGCAAGCCATCATTACGCTGAAAAAAAACCCCATCAGAGAGATAGCAAAAACATTAGGTGTGGCCAAATCAACTATTCGGTACATTCTTAAAAAGAAAGAATGCACTGGTGAGCTCAGGAACACCAAAAGGCCTGGAAGACCACGGAAAACAATTGTGGTGGAGGACAGAAGAATACTTTCCCTGGTGAAGAAAAACCCCTTCACAACAGTTGGCCAGATCAAGAACACCCTCCAGGAGGTAGGCGTATCTGTGTCAAAGTCAACAATCTAGAGAAGAGTAAATACAGAGGGTTTACCACACGATGTAAACCATTGGTAAGCCTCAAAAACAGGAAGACATGATTTGAGTTTGCCAAAAAAAACATCTATAAAAAGCCTGTACAGTTTTGAAATAACATCCTATGGACAGATGAGACAAAGGTCAACTTGTACCAGAATGATAGGAAGAGAAGTCTATGGAGAAGGGAAGGAACTGCTCCTTATCCAAAGCATACCACCTCATCTGTGAAGCATGGTGGAGGTAGTTATGGCATGGGCATGCATGGCTGCCACTGGAACTGGTTCCCTTGTATTTATTGAGGTGACTGCTGACAAAAACAGCAGGATGAATTCTGAAGTGTATAGGGCTATATTATCTGCTCAGATTCAGCCCAAACTCAGATTTTCAAAACTCATTGGACGGCGCTTCACAGTGCAGATGAACAATGACCCGAAGCATACTGCGAAAGCAACCCAATACTTTTTTAAGGCAAAGAAGTGCAATGTTCTGCAATGGCCAAGTCAATCACCTGACCTGAATCCAATTGAGCATGCATTTCACTTGCTGAAGGCAAAACTGAAGGCAAAACGCCCCAAGAACAAGCAGGAACTTAAGACAGCTGCAGTAGAGGCCTGGCAGAGCATCACCAGGGAAGAAACCCAGCATCTGGTGATGAGTATGGGTTGAAAACTTCAGGCAGTCATTGACATTAATTAGTCATTGATTAAAAATGACATTTTAATTTATGATTATGTTAGTTTGTCCAGTTACTTTTGAGCCCCCAAAATTGGTGGTGGGGGGGGGGGGGGGGGCTATGAAAATGGTTGTAATTCCTACATTGTTCATACAATATTTTTGACAAAACCCTTAGATTAAAGCTGAAAGTCTACACTTAAATCACATCTTGATTGTTTCATTTCAAATTTGTTGTGGTGGCGTACAGAGCCAAAATTATGAAAATTGTGTCACTGTCCAAATATTTATGGACCTGACTGTATAATGACTATATATGTTGATTTTTGGAAATATTTCTAGATATGAAATCTTTTTTAAATATATCCCATTTTAAACTTATGAGCCTGGGTGGATGTCCCTCAATCAGGGAAGATTGAAAACCCCAGGCCTAGATTCTAATCCTGGCTACTCCAATTGCAGCTATGCTTAGAAGACCCATAGGATGCAGCACAAATGGCTATAGCATCAGTGTGGGAGGGAGGGCTTCGGTTGGCAGTGTTCTGTAGAATGACTCCTCTGGTAGAGTATGTGCTTAAGCTGGCTGCGCATGAAGAGTTCTCCTCTGCTGCCAATACTGCGCGGCTCAGTTTAATCGAAAAGAAGCAGCGACTGACAGAATATCGGAGGCGGAATGTCCAAGGATCAGAAAGTAAAAGTCCTGCCATGTGTTTCTTCCACCCATGAACTCAGCCAGCTGATTTTACCAATTGGTTCTACCTCCTAGCTGAAGAAGTATACTAATTAGCAAAACCAGGTGAATGGAAGAACATATTGGGGAGTACTTTTACTTTCTGAACATGGATTTCCCACCTCTGCAAAATGGCTCTCAGAGGTGTGAATGCTAAACATCACTTTCCAGAATCAGCATCAAAGGATGTGGCATTGATGGAATGGGCCTTCCACGCTGAAATGAAGAATATAGAGCTCCAACTGCATTTTTAAAAATCCCTGTCTTCACAATTAAACATGTTCTACCTTTGACTGCCATTAAACCTTGTAAATGAGGAGAGCTTAGTTTCTGGTTTGGACAGCGAATGTGTTACTTCCTGTCCTTTAAGTCCCAGCCTGATTGTGAAAGCAACTGTGAGACCTCCTCCCCAGGCACAGGAGTCACGTTGTATTTAATCTCAGTGGGAAGAGGGACATTAATTAGCCCTTAAAAGGCATCCAGGAGCAGGGAGCCCTCCCTCGGCTCAGCAGGAAACTGACTAATGATCTGCAGACTGCTGTGAGCGTCGCATACTTCCACTGATCAGTCTCCACTCCTCCAGTCAACTAACACACAGTCTATGAACTCGATAAACTCTAAATCGCACACAAACACATTCACATAACTGCAGTATCCTGTGCTCCACCGAGTGAACTATACAATCTATGAACTCGATAAAGTCTGAATCGCACACAAACACATTCACATGTAACTACTGTCTCCTGTCCTCCGTAGAGTCAACTACATGCAACCTATTAACACGATAAACTGTAAATCGCACACAAACACGTTTCTCCTCTTCCCTCTCCTACAATGCGTTAGAAAGGTCTACCATTACAAAGGTCTACCATTACAACAAGGCATTCAAAAATGATGAATAACAAAAGATCAAAACCATACACAATGCTATTGACATCGTACACACATACATATATCCACATGCACACATTACTGCAGTCACCTCTTATAAACTGAGTTAATGTACACATGCACACTCGGGCAATTAACTCTAAATGCAATTATTTAATATGGCTTACAACTTGATTGATTTGCAAATAGTGACTTCCTTTCGCGCATAAATCTCTGCAAAGAGAACCCTGCCCTGGTGTGGTCCATATCTCATGACGAATGCACATGTACAGTTATTCATTAAAATACTGGCAAGTCTTATGGTATCTAATTTTGAAAGGTGTGCAGAAAAGAAGATTTTAAAGTGTGGGGTTATTTCCAGAGACAAGCCTACTGGAGACTAGGCAGTACAAATCTCTACGAACAGCCTTTCACTGGTGCGCATCATCCACAGGTCATATCAGGGGATGACAAACTTTCAGAGATGATTTGCAGTCCTCCCAGGTTTAGCTTCAATCTTTTTTTTTTCTCAACACATTGACAGTAATTATCACAATTTCACATTTTCACCTGTAATTATCACATATTTTCAGTGTTTACCACAGTCTATAATGGAAATAAAATCACACAAAACAAGAGGGAGTGAATTAGTCACTAGTAAATTAGTTTAGAGAGGAGTTTAATGACAGAGAACTCAAATGGATAGGTGAGGTCACAGTCAGACTATTTGCATATGTACATTGCTGGTAAAGGGTACACTGGCTGGCAGCAACTAACAGGCAGTTGAAACCTTGCTTTATATCAAGATTGGCCAATCTGTCAAAAATGTGAGTGCTGTACGAAGTCCAAAACCATCACCAAACTGAACAGCTACCAAACTGTTAGATACAGTTAGCCCATATTGGATTGGATTGGGAGAGGTGCTGAGTAAGGATTACTGGAGACTGGAAACCACAGGAGTTTACAGAAAAGCTCCAAGGGGTCTTCATTAAAATGGAAACCTTAATATTTTCCAAATTACATATTTTAGACTTTAAGAAATAATAAACTGTAGATCACATGTCATTGGCAAAAATTGAAATTGCTCTACAGTAATTTATTATAGTGAGTACATTATCACTTTATATGTGCTAATGTGTTAAGAATTAATTGGATAAACACATTTATCCACAATAAAACCACTTTATAGGGTTGGAGATCCACACTTGGTGGGGTGGTAATTTCAAGTTTGAACATTTTAAATGTTTGTTGTTTGTGATATACCGTAACACTCTTCTGAAATACACAGAGCTATAACAGCCTGTCCATGAACCCTTAGTCCTGAGTTCAGAACCCATCCATGGCCATTACTGCGGGCAGTTTAATGACTGCAGAGTTTATGTGCTTCCACTTAATGCATCCATACGGTGTAGTTTTATTATGGAGTTCAATAGAGAAAGTCCACAAATTTCTTTTTTTAATGTGCCCATAAAAAATACGTTTTATTGGCTTTAGATACAACAGACATTTTCGTAGTTCAATGAAAACCATTATTGCAGTACTGAAAAAGCTATATTGCATTATTTTAAATGTTTCACTGTATGACATAAACCAACTTGTCAATATGGAACATCACACAATTCTTCAGTTAAAAAGGTTTTTTTTTTTTTTTACAGCAAGAAAATAACCAAATGAATCATCAGCAGCTTATAATTTAGTAGCCACATTTGCTGCATTAAATAATACTAGAAATACTTAAATAAAAAGAAAGCAATTTTATACAGAAATTATTGCATAGGCAGTAAACATTAACTGGCCCATGGCTTAAATATTTCTGGATTCAAAGGAAAAACAGAACAGTAGTTTACAATATAACAGCAGTGACAGAAAGAGGCTGTTTTATTCTGATTTGGAATAAGGCTTTTTCACTCATTGTAGAAAACAACAGCTAAACTCAAAGGTGAAAAAACCCTGAAAAAACAAACAGACAGGCAGACAGACACTTTTCAAAACTCCAAGTCCTCTGATGCTTTTAGACATAAAGCAGAATCCAATTCCATTTCCAAGTCTGACTTACTATATATAATATATATAACATATAACTATATATATATATATATATATATATATATATGACAACATATAAAAATGTGGCAATACTAAATATGAAATTGTAATTTTTTTCCTAATAAAACTGTTGAACCACTGCAGCACTGACCGTGCCGCACGCAGAAACACAGCTGCTGCCTCACTGTTTGGTCCTCTTGGGTGCGGGTAGGTGGTCTGGAGTGGGCGTGTTCTTGCTGCCATTGAAGGATATTCTTTGTTTTACTCTTTTACCAATGGTCTCCACCTAGAGAGGGAATTCAAATGTTTCATTTGACTTACACTTCACTTACACTTCACCTTTCACTCTCCTGATAGAGGGTCACCTCTATCAGACAACCGAGGATCAGGAAAATTGGGATTGCATCGGAACAAATGGGGGCTCGTCTGGAATCAGATTGTCAAATGAGAAACGTAACAGGAGAAGCGGTTGTTGCTGTGCAGTATTCCTTTTGAGGGGCCACTAGCAGGTCCCTAAAGATCATCAAACTCACGCAAGCTCTGTGCTAATTGCTTCCACACCTACGCCTGCGTTCCCTCTCGTAGCGGGCCGTTCACAGCTCAGCCAGAGAGTGTGAATGTGTGAATGAGGCCGTAAACCATTAAAACGACGCGTTCGTCGTGTCCCGCGCGCTCTGATTAGCAGTCACACGGGGGGGGGGGGGGGTCTGTGTTTCCCGCCACGGACACCAATCTCACCTGGAAGCCAATGTGCTGCAGCTCCTCGTGCAAGCTGTCCAGAATCCTCCTGCCGTCGAAGATGAACGCAGGCTTCAGCATGGCCGCGTAGATCCTTTCATATTCCAGTTCCTGTCGTGCGCAAACGCAGGCGACACACAGGAAGTACAGACATTAATGAAACCCTTTGTGTGAGGCCGAATATCTATGTGCTTCTACACTCAATCATATTATAGCATGCATGGGCAGTTTCATAGCACACATCTACAGGTTTATAGCATATGTGCACACATTAATGGTATTCATGCACAGTTTTATGGCCTGCATCTATTCTTTAATAGCATCCGTACATAGTTTTACAGCACCGGTGTGCAGTTGTAGAGCATCTATGGCTTTATAGCACCCATATACAGTTATATATATAGTTATATGGACACTCGATAGCTGTATATTGGTTAGAACATCAATGCACACTCTAATAGCACGAACATACACTTTCACAGCATGCGCCCACACACTCCAGTGCTACCGATGGTGCTGCCCCAGTTCCTGCAGCTGCAGCACACAGATTACTTTTTCCAAATTGAAGTACACTCCACAGCTCTATCCCCTATGGAACCATTGACCTTTGACCTTTGAGACAGACCTTGAACATGTCCCACTCCGTGCAGATGACGATGGCATGGGCATCCTCGCAGGCATCGTAAGGGTCCGCGGAGATGGTGACGAGATGAGAGACTGAGAACCGAGAGAGAGGTACAGGGAGAAGAGCGAGGGGAAGGAGAGAGGGGGTTAAACGGAGAGGGATGGAGAGAAGGGGGGAAAGATGAAGAGGCAAGGGAGCAGGGATATAGGGATTGAGAATGCAGTGACAGGGAGAAAAAAGACAGAAACAAAGTTGAGCCAAAGAAAGAATGGGTGTCAGAGATTACATTTTCACAATTGCAAAGAATATTTTTTATAGAATATATATGGAGGGTAAAATAGTACAAGCGCAACTACAGGAAAAAGATCTAATGCTTCCAGATGATGCACGTATCTATGGAGAGGGAGCAAAAGGATATTTTTATCCCATATGTCTGATACAGATGGAAACATCTGCTTAGTAAGCTGATTACTGACATCTGAAGTTCCGGGATGTTTAAATACAGGTGCGTTGGTCGGTTTCGTACAAATCTTGAAAAAATGTTTGTGAAAATTTTTGTCAGGTACAGACCCACTCCAGTGGAAGTCCCAACCTGTTTTTTTTGTCCTGTATCTTTGTAAAATTAAAATAGGCGGTGTGGGCGTAGGGTAGGCACTTTGATGTCTGTGGTGTCTCTGTGTAAATATTAATAAGTTGGTGAGAATATTGGTGTGTGTGCTTGAAAACAGGGTCTTATTAAGTCAGCCTGAACCTGCACATCTGAGATATGAGTGGGTTTGGACATTTTAACCCTGCATTCAGGTCTGGTTCAGATACTGGCAGGATGTTCTAAGTCTGGTGACACACCATGCTCTGTGCTGCTCTTTTTGCACTGGTATATGACCCTGTTCTCTGGCTGCTGCTACAGCATGCCTTCCCTTTAATGTGTGTTATGGTGAATACATATGACAGCAAATCTTAGTTTCCCTGGTGATGCCCATATTTTCAGCTTCTCAGATTGGATGTGCATGTTTTGTGTTCACAGAAAAAATTGAAAAGCGTGCTACTAGATATCTACTTGAAATCAGCTCCGCAATCAGCACTTTTACTGGGTGAGGGTGGCTGGACATGCCTTCCTGTGTGTGTGTTTTGTTTATAAGATTAGTCAATGTGAACTATATTGAATCTCTTTTTGAACTGATTATACACCGATTATACACTATATCACAGATCTATGTAGGCTCTCAACCTTCAAAATGCAGCGCACATATATTTTTGGCTTTTTAAAATTTATTTCCTGGGTGAAAATTGTGTAGAATCCTGAATTCATGTGACCACTGTACAATCTGCTCAGTAAATTAGAAATGGGCCATATCTGTTTCGGTGGTGTGCAGCCAAAAGAGCAAGGTGACATTACACATTACCGATGGGAAAATGGCAAATGTCAGCTGTATTTAGTTTTTACAACAAAATTAGGTGTTGACACGGAAGACTATTTCAATCACCTTCATTCAACTAAAAATATTTTTAGATGTTTCCAAAGAGTATTCTTTTCTCTTTTTTAAGCTACAGGTTAATTCAGTTAGAACGTGCTCTGTTTTTCTAGATGCCTGAAATAACTTACATATATATTCTATGTAATAAAGACTAGAATAAATATGCTGTATTAGAAATAATGTTTGTAAGTACATCTTAGACAACTAGCTGATACTAACTGTTACTTCTCTGAAGCTCGGATCCCCACTCATAACCTTTTCCTCATCAATTGTGGATGTTGAAGCAGATTGCCATACAAAAATGAAATGAGGAAATGTTTGTAAAATAAACCTGGGGTTCTCAAATCTGGCCCTCAGGGCCAGTAGTACTGCTGGTTCTCATTCCTCCCCTCCAATCAGGGACTGATTTAAACCTGACACACCAGGTGAGTGTAATCTCTGGCCAATCAGTGACATTATTGGACCATTAGCTATCAGGTAGAAGAAAAAAGCAGCAGTACTGTTGACCTCGAGGGCCAGATTAGAGTATCCCTGTAGTAAGCAGTGCTTTGTTATTGTTACAGCTGCGGCACATTTTTGGGCAGCCAGAGGAGGCGATAAAGATACCTCTGGATGGGTCTTCCCCGTGGGACAGGTCCTGAACGATCTGCTCCGGCTTCACCTTCGGGTCGTAGATGTGGAGGCGGGCGCCCTCGTCCATCAGGTACCTGCTGATGTAGATGGTGGAGGACTCTCTGCCATGGAAACAAGAGGGGGCGGGGTTTAATTTGAGGAAGAAGAAAAGATTGTGACAAAAACATTTGCAGACTGTGAGTGGGTGGGGTTGAGGTAGAGGGAAGGTGACTGAAATATTTGGGGGGGGCCTCCCACTTACCTGGTGTCGCCAGTGTCCTTCTTGAAAGCAAACCCAAGCAGGGCGATCTTCTTGTCCGTCACCGTGTTGAAAAGGCAACCGATGATTCTCGAGGAGAAGCGCTTCCGCTGGTAATCGTTGATCTCGATCACCTAGACAGAGAGCAAGTAGATGGACAGACATCTTGTATCATAACCTGACCTTAGCAGTGATGAACGGTGCATAATTGGGTGTTGTGTCACCAAGGGAGGGAGGAGCCCAGCCTGTCCTCATCTCATCCCATGCCAGGAACTCATTAAAGCCCTTTGAAGTGCAGGTTTTTAGGTCAGTCAGTGTACTAGAACCCCATTGCTTTCAATTACCAGCATCAACTGTTACATCAGCATTAGCATGTTCAGTTAAGAGCATTCTAATTGCATATTTGTGATCTCATGCCTGAAATGGTTAATGAAACAGACCTATGAGTACGACTGTTCATTTCAAACTGGGAGAATACAAAGAAAATCAGGAATGCAATCTGGTCAAAAAAGGAAAGATTGTTTATTTCAGGAGACACTCACCTGTTGCCAGTATCTGGCCACCTCAGGCAGGCTCAGAGCTTCGCACAGGTAGACGAGGTTGAGGACGTCCTTCTGGAAACAGCTGCCCCCGAAGCCTGCAAACAGACGGACGGACAGACGGACAAACGGACAGATCAGCACTGCAGCTCACTGCAAACAGTAACCGCAGAATGAATAGAAATACAATCCACCGTACACTCCGAGGGAAAAAGGCTGAGACTGGAAAAGAAAGAAAAAAAATTGACAAATGACAAATTGGATTTCATGGGCTGTTAAAAGCGTGGCACACAGTGACCTTTCTTCACATTTGAAGAGCCCCAGAGAGGCCACACAGCAGACATCTTTTGGGGAATAATGGAGGTGGGTTACCCAGAAGTTTGACTCACACAGACTGCTAAATTCCAGCAAGTCTTTTAACCGTCTCCCCCCCTTCCACCCACCCACGACCCCCTCCTTTCCCTCACGTACCCACACTGGCCTTGAGGAAGCGGCTGCCGATTCGCCGGTCGGTGCCGATGGCGTGGGCCACCTCTTCCACATCTGCCCCAGTGACCTCACACACCGCGCTGATGGAGTTGATGCTGCTGATTCGCTGAGCGAGAAAAGCGTTGGCTGCCTGTGGGGGGGTGGGGTGGTCAAACGGAAAGGACCAGCAGTGGAGAGTACAGAAAAAAAAGGGGAGGGAAAACCAAAATATGATTTAGTTAAAGTATTTATAGTCTTATATTTGCACTTACAGCATAATCTAATTTCTGTTACTTTTTTTCTAAATAAGACAAAATATTGCCAATGACACAGTTTGACTCATTTCCAATGGGGTAAGAAAATCTTACTTATCAAGCAAACATTAACGTAGAACAGCTAATGCTTTATACTTGAAAACAAAAATAAAAGATTTTTAAATCGCATTACAAGTCTAAAACACTTGTTACGACAGACTTTGTTTTTCAGTAAACAACCAACACCATTTTAAAATTGGGGGGAGAAAGAGGTCAAGCTAGAGGGGGAAGGTAGTTAGTGTGGTCCTTCTACATTCACCAAATGCAGAAAACACAGGAGAAGAATACAACACAGGCTGCCAAAAATGTGCCATCCATGCTGAGACCAGTCGGGTGTTGGGAGGGCTTTCAAACAAAATGTTCGCTGTGGCTGCGGCATAGCTACAAGGGACAAGGCACATCAATACGCCATGTTAGACTAAGCTGCACAGCTACACAACCGTAGTCCCAGTAAAATAAGCGAAAAGAAACACTCCACGTTATCTGAGAGCAGAAAGCAGGTGTTCGCGCATACGCGTGGACATGCGGGCAGAAGCCATAATGATCTGTGGCTGGCAGGCCTGTAAGGTAGGGCATGACTGGCCAGGGAGGGACAGCATCAGACTGCCGGAGCCGGTTGCGTGTGATGCGTACTGCTGTGCTCTGATGCGCACTGCTGCGCATGTGTACTGCTGCTGACTGCGCAGCCCAGATGGAGGCCTGTGGAGGGAAAGGAACTGGCAGCTGGCACCCTTCACTTCAGAGGACAGTGCTTGCTGAGTCTGCGTCTTTCAAATGAATGCCTTAACCTCCTAAGACCTGGCAATTCATATTTTTGGTCCCCTGTAGGGGACATGAGTCTTTGGTCTTAATCTCAAGAACCATTTATTCTGCTATGCTGAAATCTACACTACAAGGGACCTTCAATAATAATAAAATAAATAATATTTTTGAAAATATTTTCATTGCAACATTTCATTCAAGACACCAAGAGAATATGTCAAAAACTTGAAATACATAATTTTTTTTTTCTGAGTATCAGGAGGATATACTGCACTGTACCATTGGGATTGGGATTGGCATAATAGCACATGACTGGCTATTCTGAACTGTGCGGAAATATGAAAACTGGGTACAAAAACCAGGGCGCACCAGTTTTGAAAGCTCTGAAGACCAGGTATTGGTGGTGATGATCTTGCTCTTGGGGACCCAGTGCTCATAGATTCTGTGAAGTGCCTCGATTGCCCTCTGACCCTCAGGGGTCTCATCTCCTCCAATCAGCACCCGGTCGGGGTTCTTCAGGTCAGCGATGGCCGTTCCCTCCGCTAGGAATTCTGGGTTGGAGAGGACCTGGGTGTGAGCCAGATGAGACAAGCGTGAAAGTTTCTGCTGATGGCCCTTGATTACGCAAACATCGAGGCAAAGGACAAAAATAGTGAATTTGCCACCTTAGGAGACAACAAGTCCAATAGAGAACAGCGGTAGTCATCTCTGGTCCACCCACACTAAAGAGCCCTAGACAAAGTGCACACACTCCCCTGTGTGACTGTTTCACACACTTCAGACAACACTGGACAACAGCGGATAGCTTTCTCTCAGCCTGAGGATCCCGGGCTGTTTTTTTTTTTTAAAACAACCACCCCTGGACTTGCGCTCAATGCCCTTCTCCCTCACCTGGAAGCTGAGGCTGCTCTTGGCCTTCTCCCTCACCTGGAAGCTGAGGCTGCTCTTGTCTTTCTCTCTCACCTGGAAGCTGAGGCTGCTCTTGTCTTTCTCTCTCACCTGGAAGCTGAGGCTGCTCTTGGCCTTCTCCCTCACCTGGAAGCTGAGGCTGCTCTAGCCCTTCTCTCTCACCTGGAAGCTGAGGCTGCTCTTGGCCTTCTCCCTCACCTGGAAGCTGAGGCTGCTCTTGGCCTTCTCTCTCACCTGGAAGCTGAGGCTGCTCTTGGCCTTCTCTCCCACCTGGAAGCTGAGGCTGCTCTTGGCCTTCTCTCTCACCTGGAAGCTGAGGCTGCTCTTGGCCTTCTCTCTCACCTGGAAGCTGAGGCTGCTCTTGCCCTTCTCTCTCACCTGGAAGCTGAGGCTGCTCTTGGCCTTCTCTCTCACCTGGAAGCTGAGGCTGCTCTTGGTGTTGGCGTTGAAGATGCGGCGGATGCTCTCCGCGGCGCGCACCGGCACCGTGCTCTTCTCCACCACAATCTTGCAGCCGCGGGACACGTCAGCGATGCGCCTGGCGCACGCCTCGATGTACTTCAGGTCTGCCGCCCGCCCCTTCCCGATGCCGAACGTCTTTGTGGGCGTGTTCACCTTAAATTGAGGGAAAACGGTCGCCGAATCATTGATATTTCCACAGCAAATTCCTGGGCTAGACAGCTATAGTGCAGCTCTCTATAGCACAGCGTACATATGTGAGTTCTTTTTCAAGCAATGCAATCTACACTTCTTTAAAGAGCAATGGTCCTCAACCTGGGTCCTGGGCAAACATGTTTTCTGCAGATTTTTCAGTGATTAATTGATGAGTTGAAAGCAGGATTAATTCTAAAGCAAGGTTAATTCACCTGACCTGTTTTTAGGATTGAATTGGTTTCTGACATTAATTTAGAACCATAAACAAATAGGCTGAGTGACTGTGAAGGACCAGTGTGGGAAGTGGAATTCAGGGTTGGCCTGAAGGGAACCCAGGCAGTGAAGGGAAGGGTTGGTTTTACCGATATAAAGATCAGGTCTGCATCCTGGATAGCTGTATCGATGTCCGTGGAGAAAAAGAGGTTGACCCCTCGACATGACTCCACCACTTCCTGTAGTCCAGGCTGGCAAGGGGTAGGGCATACAAGGTTAAGGCAAATAGGTTATATTCCATGTTCTGTTCACATTGCATCTTGGGTAATATGTTTATGCTAGTTCTAACATGCATTCGCATTTACTCAGTAATGTTACACTAAACATTTTCTAAACTGAAGTATACTATGTTATACATAAGAATACTTGAAGCATAATTAGTTTTTATCAAGTATACTTGGCTTAGTATACTATTTTTTCACATGGGACACCAGCACGTTGTGTACTCCCCTGCCCACCCCCGCAGAACGCTCACCTCGAATATGGGGAGGTTGTCGGAATTCCAGGCCCGAATGCGGTCCTCGTTCAGATCCACCACCGTGACCGTCACCTCCGGGCACATCTGAGCTATGACGGTGCAAGTGGGGCCGCCCACGTACCCCGCCCCAATACAGCAGATGCTCTTCACCTCCACCATCCTCGCTCTGGGTAATTACAATCATGGGTCAGTAACTGCAATCTGATGACAGTAATGAAGGGGTGAGGATGGAGAATGAGAATGACGAGAAAAGGAAATGCTGAGAAAATGCCAACGAAAGCGAAAATGCTAATTTATCCCTTTTTACAAGTTTTTTTTTCAAGACAATCACTTGGCAGACACTCTTATCCAGAGTAACTTACTGAAGTGGAGGACATCAGTGTTAGAGAACATCTCCGGAATACAAATGTGTAATATCACCAAGAAGGCACAGAAGGATCATCAAGAATCAACAGGCGTAAAGTTAGCCGAAAAAAACAACAATTTGTACTGTAAAGAAAAGGAAGCCATTCGGATAATAAAGCTATCTTTACACATCTGTACTTCTAAACAATATAGCTCATTCAGCAGCTTATACATTCAGCAGCACTATAGCTCATTTACCACCATGGAGCCAGTACAGACAGGAAACATGACCTGGCACATGCTGGGCGGGGGTAGGGGGGGTTGGGGGATTATCCCTGGGAGGAAAGGTGTGGCTGATGTGAAGGGTCTAATGATCTGATGGTCTAATGACCTATTGAGGGTTGCAGTAGTGCAGATGGGTAACGACCAGCACCTGGACGAAGAGCTGGGTTGAGGAAATGCTGAGGAAGGGGATGTTGTGCAGGAAGAATCTGACTGCCTGACATTGCGGTGTGATGTTTTGGACAAAAGCATCAGCCAAATAAATGTAATGTTCTCGGAGAGGGACAGTTCGCTGTCCAGTACCACTCCCAGAATTCCTAGCAGATGAAGACGGTGACACTGTGGTGCCATACAGGGTGAGTGACAGGTCAAGTCGGGGATGGGGGGTGGTGGGCTATAACAGCATCTCAGTTTTAGCCAAGTTGAGTTTTAAGTGATGGTTTGCCATCCATCTCAAGAAGTCTTGTAGGCAAGCTGAGATGTGGGCTGGGACCAGCGTGTCACAGCGGGGAAGGAGAGAAATGTTGTGTGGCATCAGCGTTACAATGATAAGACATACCAAGGGAGGAGAAAACAGAACCAAGATACTTTTTTATAGAGAGAGAAGATGACAGGATCCAGGATCGAAAGCTGGGGGGCACCTGTCGAGAAGTTTCGAGGTCTTGAAACTGTGCCTCCCCAAGCAAACTGGGAGGAGCGACTCTGGCGGTATACAGCACACCATGTGAGAGCTGAGCCGCGGATGGTAGTCAAGGAAGACGGCAAGAAGTGGTGTCTAACTGTGTAAAATGTCGCAGAGAGACTGAGGGAATTGAGGATGGAGAATTGAGGAGAGCGAACCTGCTTTTGCAGGGCACAGCTCATTTCTGTCTATGAGGTTTGTCTCTGTTTGTCAGTCAGCCCTGAAACCAGACTGGTGAGAATCTAGAAGGTCAGTTGTGAGAATTCCATGTGAGAGGCCACACCACGGAGTGTCATAAACTCGACTTAAATAAAATCCAACAAATTAAGTGCTTGCTTTATCACTTACAGGCCACAGCATATGCATAGCTCAGGTGAAAGCCTCTTCATTTAATCTGTAGGAATTTAGCCCAAGGCTACATGTCAATTGCAGATGGGACTCAATGCCATCTGTGATGTGTGCTTTCTCTCATATGGAATTTGTGCATTCCCTGAAGATATTAATAAAATCTTTTTACCTCAGGGACTGATCTAGACAGTCTTCCTTATGTTTCCCACAGTTTTATACTTTACACTTCATTCTCCCTCCACTTCAGACAGCATTTCTGTATCATTCCATCAACCCCCCTCCCACGCCCCCCCAAACCAAGCATGGTGTACAGGCACAGAGACTCCTGTGTGTAGCTGTCACAGTTATCCGAGATTTTGTCAAGCTTCCACATGAACACACACACACACACAACGCACACGCACACAGTCCCCTCTCTCTATCGCTGACACACCGAGCTTTCACAGTTCCCCTAGTCCCGAACCTATTTTCAACATAAGTCAGTCATTTTTCTAACCTTCACCCCCGTATTAATGTTTAAATAGACCCCTCAGTAGGGAACCTTTCCAGACAGAGGCAGACTTGTTCTATTGACAGCCATGGAGCAGCAGAGAGGTTCTCCAAGCTCCGCCCATCTCCAGAAAACTACTGATGGGAACATTTTCTGTGCCGGGCTGTTTGTACTGACACATGGCAAAGCTAAAGCAAGAAGCCGGTAGATGGGGCCCCCAACCCAAGTTCTTGAGACCCGCAAGGTCAATTGGTTATTGTTGTCATTTTAAAAACCAGTAAACAGTTCAGAGCCAGGGAACCACAAACAATTTAATTTGAGTCTGTAATCAGCTGCTCTAATTTACCGAAAGTGCTAAAAAGAAAAAAAAAAGAAAAGAAAAAAAAAACATCTTTTAACATTTAACAGTAAAAGAAGGCGATTGACATACATTCGCATGTAAATAGCCTAATATACGAAATAAACGTAGGGAAAAGTATATCTCAGCTACACTTAAATTATTTGTTGCATTAGTAACTTTTACACAGAAAAACATAACGAAAAGGTAGGCTAAACTACACAGGAAACTATCCGCATAATAAAACAACAATAAAACTTTTGCCCGGCCAGATTTATAACGTTTGATTTTTTACATGATAGTAACCGGACATTAAACAAAGAAAATAAAATCTTATTGCAGCTCGGGTAACCTACTGCACATGCAGTGACGGTCAGACAAGCCGTACCACCTGTAGCCTGATAAGTTAGACCGCTATTCAATATACGTAGAAGAATAATGTTATTACCCGTGGAGTTTAGTCGAGGGAACAATCGAACGTTTTGTTATGTTTTGACAAAATAACAGTTAGAGGCAGGGATACATGCACACACGCAGCTAGGTAACAATACAAGCATACGTTTAGCAAAGTAAAAAAGTAGCCTACAATATTTTTATAACCTACCTTCAAGAAGGATAGTCGCTGGGACAATGTCGCAATGAAAGTACCAAGTTTTCCCCCCTATTATAACCAGCACCTCTCTGCAGCCCTGGAGGCTGACAGTCTGGTTTTTGGGTATAGGTGGGGGCGGGTCACATTCCTTTGTCATCATTTCCTCGCGCCCCGCCCCCTTTCCCAGCAAGTCGACGGTGTGAATCAGGCTACTGTTAATAACGGGTTTCTCAATTATGACACTGCACTGTCCAGTGCTCCACGAATAATTTTGATAGAAATTGGCTTGTGAACATCAGCGATTAATTTTCTTGATCAGAAATAATGCCGTTGCTTTCTCGGCATTTCATTATCGAGTTTCTATCCTGCCACGTTGCATAAAATAAGAACTCTTCCTTTACTGCAACTGTTCCTGTGTAGTATTTATTCAAGTTTATTTATTTTAATGATGCATGACTGTACAAAAAAAGAATTAGGCTACCAACCCATGCGCTCAAAGAAGTTTTTAACAAAGTAGGCTATATAACAAATGAATGGTGCGTTGGCTTCTCATAGATAATCATAGAAAGGAAAGACGGGAGCCCGCACTCTTAATGAATTGATATAGATTATGAATGTCTACGCAACAAAATCATTTTCATTTTTATTCCTATTTGGACAAAGAGACAGACACTGAGGACGGCTAAGGCCGAAACATGTCTATAGTATACTATAATAGATATATAATCTATATCTATTCATTAAGAGTGCGGGCTCCCGTCTTTCCTTTTAATGATGCATGACTGAACATGTTCCGAGAGCTTGTGTTTCGACTGAGACCCGCTAGTAACACCAAACGGTACTGTACGATTTGAGTGCAGCTGTCAACTCACTGCATCTACATTTTTGTTAACTGGCCAATCTGAGCATTCACCAATATCCGTGTGCCTCCCGTAATACGCTACATCTTTCAATTGCCGCTTCAATGTCTGTAGGCCTAATTTGTAGTGGTTACAGGATAAATGCATGCCAGGCTGTGTTTGCGTCCCTGGGGCACAATCATCCACTGGCACTAGATAAATAGGACTGTTTATCTCCTCCCACAGTCCTTCGCATCTCTAATTGGCCTTTTCTGTCAGTCTTATTATGTATTACATGTCATTCTCCCTCAAGTTTGGCCTACAATTTTCATTGCAGGGTTCTCAAATTCAGGCCCAGAGGATCCCAATGTGTGCTGATTTTCATTTCAGCCACATTTACAACCTCTGAATTGTAAACAGCTGAAAACGGTTCATAGAGAAGCCTAATGTTTATTGAAGATTTACTTATCCTTGGGAGCAACCTTATGTCAGAAATAGCTCTGCCAGAACAAATATTCACATTCCAGAACTTTTAACCAGTCAGGTCGGCTAATGGCTTCATTTTGTAGTATATTACAAATAATCCCACACTAAAATTGTATAGCAAATAAAGGATTGGCCAAAGAAATATATCACATGGGTGTCTAATCTCATTTAAGCAGGGCCAGTTTGGTGCACCATTACATACATAAGCAACATGGCCATTGACATTTGAATATTCATTTAATAATGTGTTCATAGTGGTCTGCCAAACAGAAATGATCTTGAAGGGAATGTCCCAGAAGATGGACACACCATGTCAAACTTCCATGTATACATTTAACTATGGTTAAAATAAAAAGTTTGAATTTCTATTTCAAAATGTCCTTATTTAAATGGGCCATCTATAAAATACAAGCCTGTTTTCTTGGGCCTCAATTTAACAAATTCAAGGGGGGGGGGGGGGGGGGATCTCCTCAAACAGTTTTGCAAACCTCTAATCTGTAGACAGAAAACATTCTGGGTCCAGGAACTCCATATTAAAAGACTGGGTCCAGTTACACAGGTCATGGTTTGTACTTACAACACCCAGAACCACATGACGAGAGGAGGCCTTGATTGGGCCTGTTGAACATTCTGCCACCCCTTTAAATCAGGCCCCTGGTATCGCAGTAACGGCTCCGAGGCGGCAGGCAGACGCATTGCCCGCGTGAGACTTCCCCCTGGGGGAGACTGTAGCCCACCCTGAGGCTGCAAATCCCTGCATATATAAATAAGCACTCCAGCAAACGTGTGACTGGGGGGAAAAAACAGCCCACTTTTGGCTCACTCAGGGCCCCATTCAGGGAGAACGCTGTAAGATGGAAAAAGAGCATTTGTTAATCAAATAAAAAATAAAATAAACATCTGCATGTGAGATTGTGTACATGACTCCAGTCATAAGTCTTACTGCATAAATTGTAATAAATGTGTGACTTCGCAGAACAGGGTTTTAAAATTCAGTAATTATTTAGCACAAAAGTAGCCTCTTTATCTTGCTTGTCTTGCCCCAAGGAACAAAAAACCTTCTATGCTACTTAGGCCAAACAGCACGTCCCCCAACATTTACTTCCTTTTACATAATTTATTTGATGCTTTTACAACATTTACATCGTCGTTTTCATGGATGAGTGGTCGGGCTCAGAATCACTAGGGCCACCACCAAATTCTCATAAACTGTTATATTTCAGAAGTAATAATGAGTGAGAGGGAGAAAGAATTTTTTTAAAAATCTAGCAAGAGAGGCGAGGGGGTTGAGCCTCACTTTCACAAGGCCTCGTCCCAAACGCTAACATCTGTGAGGCATCGTTAGCACGGCCCCAAGGCCTGTGCCGCACCACCCACTCCCACACCTCCCAAGGTACGGGTCACTAAATCTCATGAGTGAGTGCAACACTCTGCCCCTTCTCTCCCTGACTCAAACTCTTTCTGTAAAAACAGCCCATTTAGTTATGTCCTGCAGTCGTAAAAAAAAAAGAATAAAAATGAGTCCTTAAAACTTGAAACGCAGATATTGCGTTGAACATCTGTCCTCTTGATCAACGCCCATTGTCACACACCTGGGGAGAGTAATCACAAATAGAGAAAGGGCGAGAAATGTTAGATTTATGGTCCTCTGGCTCCTGGTTTCCAGCCCTAAGAGGCCCGGAATTACCTTTCTTTGTAGTGCCAGTGGGCCCTGCACTCTGTCCCCACCCCTACAGAGAATTAAAAGACTCCATTCTCACTAGACCACCTCTTAACCTCCGCCTTCCTTCTTTAACCCTTTCAGGAGTAGGATTACACAATATGTGGTTAGAATTTTATGAACTGAACATTCTAATGCTGATGTAACAATCACAACTGGTAGCTGAAAGCAACAACGTTCTAGAACACTGACTAAGAATTTTTTGGAAGTTAAAAAAAAAAAAAAAACATTCCAAAAAACTTGCCCTACAAAGGGTTAACAAGGCAGAGGCAACTGGCCCAATGGTGCTCATTTAAAAGTGTGCAACATGCAAAGGCTTGTATAAGACAAATCCTAGGGACTTAATTCACCCTTCAGAAAGCACACCACAAAATGCTCGCATACACTCATGAAACATTTACATTTCATTTTATTTTACGCAGAACTCGCACACATTTGAAACTTCGGCACAAACATACAAAACATTAGCAAGAAGAAAAAATAAACTGACATACTTAAATGAACGTTTCATGAGAACGTTTCAAACGTTTCATGTGTATGTGCAGGCTGTGTGAGAGCATTTCATGCATGTGTGCAAGGAAGGATACGATTTTCAGATACACAGAGCTGACTGCACTGTATCTTTGCAGGAGTTTACACCATTAGGAATGTAAACCACGGAACTGCTATTTTATGGCTAACTGGCTGGTATGGGCATCTTTCTTTGTTAGTACATGCAATTAAATGCTGTGTTTGTTGGCATCCAACACTTCAAATAGTGCACTTCAGCGCAGTCATATTGAAAAGAATAACCTAACCATGCTGCTGAATTAACATGGCACACCCTTCCCATGATCCTTCAGCTCAGAAAGCCCTCACTTTCTCACTGAAAGGCTAATTCTAACACTCCTGTCAGACTCTAGACAGGCACAGCCTGGATGTGGTCTTCTGGCTAGACAGCCGAGCCTCACACTGGAACACCAGAAGTGAAAAAAAATTATAAATGTCTTGAATATTTCAAGTAAGCCAAAGTTTTCCAACAGAACTTCCTTCCATGGCTTTTCTATTGTATATATTAACTCAGCAATCCATTTAAGAAATGTCATGGACTTTTATTGTCTCACATGAATTGATGGGTATATTATTAGAATTAATTTCTGCATCAGATATTTCAGTATTTCAGTGCCAAAAAACATACGCACACACACGCACGCACACGCGCGCACACACACACACACACACACAACTTTATCAGCAGGCTCGGTGTGAAGCTGCCAAGAGCCTCAGAAGTCCTGGTGCCCCATGTGGGGTGGCTCTGGACCCCTGAAGGGTGACTTCTGACCCCTTAATTAGCACCAGACCCTCTCCAGATCCCATCTTTCCTCACACCCTCTCATTGGGGCCTCTCTAGTTTCACATGGCTCTCGAGGGAACCCATTACATGTGAATGCATGAGGGCCTACGCAAGGAGTCAGGACTGTAAGTCACTACATTAGTCTTCACTTTAAAGCAAAACTCGTACAATCCTTTTGTATCAAAAAATATTGGGATGCCACTATGAATGTTCTAGTTTTTTTTGGAAGTGTATACTAGCCAGGCAAATTCTGAGTGTTCAGACGACCAAGTATGATCTGCTCCTGGCATCGTTTCAAGCACTGGTCAAACAGCGGGTCAAACTATGGTCAGAAGATTCGTCCCTGTTGGGGGTGGCCGGGGGGTCTGGAGGTCAATTTGTGACAAAGTTCCGGGCCATTTCACATGCGTCAGGAACGTCTCCCAAGCCGCCGACCAATCTGCATGACTTGCGTCATCGGCGGAACCCAACACCGCACGCGGAATCCCATCTCCCCCTCCCGCCAAACTTCCACGCGATCAATCGCTCCCGCTGTCGCTGTCGTCGCCGCTGTCGTCTCCCTCTTCCTCCTCCTCATCCTTCTTTTCTTCCGTCTCCTCCATCAGCCCGGAGAAGAAGTCGTCCCCGGTGCCGAAGGCCTTCTTGCTGAGGGACTTGAGCTTCTTGCCCTTCTTCTTGCGCCGCCGGTAGTCGCTCACCCCCATGTCGGGCAGGCCCGAGATGTCCCAGAACTTGACCAGCTGGTCGTGGGCGCAGCTGGCCAGGAAGCGGGTGTCACGGGACCGGGCGATCTGCTCCACGGGCTCGCCCACGTGCTGCCCCACGCTGCCCAACACGCGGTTCGGGAGAAGGTTGATGGCCCTGTGAGAGGGGAGAACCAGAGGAGGAGCTTAATGCCTTTAAAGTGTGAGATCACAAATATGTGATTAGAATGTTCTTAACTGAACATTCTAATGCTGATGTAACAATCACTACTGGTAACTGAACACAACGGAGTTCTAGAACACTGACTTATAATTTCGAAAGAACATTCTAAAAAACTGGCTCTTCAAAGGGTTAACTGAGGAACACTTTACATTTTGCCTCAATCTGGGACGCCCGATTGCAACCGTAACATAAAATTTCTGCTGCAACCTTTTGTCGATGCCACACACAAACATGCGGCCGCCTCAAATCATGCCATCGCTTCTGTCCATTCACTCCACAGTTCAGCAGTTAAGCTCATACAGACAGCTACACTTTGTGTGCAGCCTGTGTGGGCAAACTGCGGTTGCTGACGGGTGATTAAATACAGATGTCTCTCCAACTCTAATCACTCTGTCCCTCGGGGACGCTATGGCCAATCATAAGCCACCCTCTGGGCAGTGGCACAATTGGCAATGGCACATTTCAGATGTAATACCTAATTATAAGGCCCTTCCACAGTCTATAAATAGTGCACTAAGAGGATCAGCCACCCTGCAGTGACAACTGAGGAAAATATTAATGCATCCATGTCTGCAGGGGAAAACATACATCTTTCACGATTGGTCAACAGGCATATGTGCCATGCCTTGATTACCTTACACTATTAACTTTGAATAGCAAATGAGCAGAGGACCAAAAAAGCACCAACACCCCCACCTAGTGGCTAAACTGGGAATCGTTTCTTGTGGGCTTCCCTGAATCGTGTTTTTTTATTCAAATTAAAGACTACCTTAAACAGTTTCAGCAAAGGTTCAGTGTAATAGCAATTTCAGAGACTTGGCTGAGTGATAATAAAGAACTGCAGGATGGATTAGAGGGCTATGAAATATTTTGGCAAAACAAAATCTTTCATCCCCTCCTCCTGTTTGTGATGTCTGCTCTTAAATGTAAGGTTATTGGTAATATGACAACTGTTATTGACAATTTGATGGAATGTGTAACTGTTGAAATTAAGGTTGAAGGATCCAAAAACATATTAATTAGTTGCATTCATAGAACACCGGGGTCATGCACTGATCAATTTAATAAGAAGATTTTTGCATTATACGAAAAACATAATAAGGTGATTTTTGTTTGTGGTGATTTCAACATTGATTTGCTGAAATCCAATGATCATACAACTACAGAATTTGTTAATACTATGTTTAGTTTGAGTTTCTATCCGTTAATTGAAAAACCTAGCAGAATAACAAAGGATAGTGCTACTTTGATTGACAATTTAACAATTTGCTTAGAATAAAATCACCAGAGACAATTATGGCTTTTAAGGTAGAACTTTTGAATCATGATTGGCAGGAAGTTTATGTAGAGGATACTAATGAATCATATGATGCATTTTTAAATACATTTTTGACACTTTATGACCGACATTGTCTGTTGAAAGCATATAGACAAAATCCTAGAAAATGGGGAAAACCATGGATTACAAAGTGGTTGGGGAAAAGCTTGTAAAAAGAAAAATAGGCTCTATAGGGAATTTATCAAACATCGACCAAGGAAAAGGAGGACACGTATAATAAATACAAAAACAGATTGACATTTATTATGAGATTGCAACAAAAAGATTATTATAATCAGTTGTTGCAAAATCATAAAAATAATATTAAGGCGACCTGGAGTGTGTTTAATGACATGATCAAAAATAGTAGTAAAAAGGATTTTCCAACATATTTAGTAAAAAGTGATAATTCAATTATTGAAAATATAGAGGAAATCATTAATGAGTTTAAAGATCATTTTGTTAATGTAGGCCCAAATTTGGCAAAGGAAATTAACCTTCCTACAGATGAAGACAATAATTGCGATTTTGCGCAATTCAATGTTCCTTGGTGGAGTTTGTGATAGCTATGTGTTAGAAGTGGTCAGAAAGTTTAAGAATAAAAAATCCACTGATGGTAATTCTATTGATATGTCACTGCTAAAAGAAGTAATTGACTGTGTGACCATCAACATGGGTTTAGGAGTAATCGATCGACATCTTTAGCAGTGATGGATCTTATAGAAAATATTGCAACAGCAGTAGAAAAGAAACAAAACACTGTAGGTGTATTTATTGACTTACGTAAAGCGTTTCACACAATCGATCATTCCTTACTTCTGCAGACATTGGAACGCTATGGTATAAGAGGTGTCACGCAGCATTGGTTAAGAAGTTATTTAAATAATAGGTTTCAATATGTAAAAATTAATAAAACTGAATCACATTATAGAAGAGTAACCTGTGGTGTTCCACAAGGTTTGGTATTGGGACCCAAGTTATTTATACTTTATTTAAATGACATCTGTACAGTATCTAATATGTTGAAATTTGTTACTTTTGCTGATGATACAAACTTATTTTGTTCAGGGGAGGATATGAAAGAGTTACTGAAAACAGTAGAAAGGGAATTGATAATATTTAAAAAATGGTTTGATACTAATAATCATCACTAAATGAAAATAAAACAAAATTTATGGTGTTTGGTGGTTTTAGGGATAATTGTGAAATAAAAATGGATTTAAATGGAGTTGAAATTGAAAGAGTATATGAAACAAAATTCTTGGGAGTGCTTATAGATCATAAACTCTGTTGGAAGCCACATACAGAACATATCAAACTGAAATTATCTAAATCTATTGCTATTCTTTACAAAACCAGGGATCTGTTGAATAAGAAATATCTGCATATATTGTATTGCTCACTAATAATGCCATATATGTCATACTGTGTTTAGGTCTGGGGAAATGCTTATAAAACAAATATAGACCCTATAATTAAACTCCAAAAAAGAGCTATTAGAATAATAAATAGAGCTGGTTACTGTTTACCATTATTCATAGGGTCTTACACCTTAACATTTTTAGATATTGTGTATTTAAAAACATTGTAAATACTTTTTCAAAGTCAGGAGTAAAATTTGCCTTCCAGTATATATTCTACGATTTTTTAAATCAAGAGAAGCAAATTATAATTTAAGAGGGTTGTGTTATCTTTGAAACATGTAAAGTGAGAACCAATGTAAAATATAGATGTGTCTCAGTTTTGGGAGTCAAACTATGGAATGGTCTTAGAGATGAGTTGAAATTGTGTAGATCTCTGTTGAGTTTCAAAAAAGCCTTAAGATGTAAAATAATTAAGGATTACAATTTAGAGTAAAAAAATTTTTTGTACGAATAAAATGTAAAACAATTAAGGATTACAACTTTTGAGTATTTTTTTTGTACTACTGACATTCTGGGTTATATTACGGATTGTATAGGATCGGCAATAATAAGCCTTGGGCTTCAGCCTATTCCTTTTTCGGTCATTGATTGTGTGAATTTTATTGTGTGAAATGGATTAGTGTAAACATGTATGACGATGTATTGTCTGTTACATAAACACACAACTTGTCAAATTTTGTTCCTTATAATGTGTGACCGAAATAAACTATATTCATTCATTCATTCAAATTTGAACAAACTTTCATATTTTGTTTTCTCCCACGTGAACGTGAGAGACTCTCTCACTGCTGAAAGTTCTCCATCATGGTGAGTGAAAACGGGAGAGCACAGATAAACAAATACTCTAAGTTGTTATTATTATTATTACTCCCAAAGCACATGCTACAAGTGCTGCTTTTCAGTCCAACCATTGTTAAATGAATAATTTACCGAAGCAGCTTGTGGAGATTTAAGGTGCTAAACTGACCAAAGAAGTCACTCGTCTGATGAGATGGGGGACAATCTTACCAAATTGAATCCTCTCTCCCAAGGCAACATTATGTCCCACTTTTCACCACCAAGCAATGCGACCAAAACTTGACACAAGACCAAGAGCATTCTGGCACAAAATGGCTGCCGTGTCTCAACCAAGTGGGTGCTATGCATTGCTGGTGGTAGCGGTGAGTTTTCCCCTTCGCTGTGAAGTAGATCATGAAAGGCGCCAGATAAATGATATCCGTCATTGACCAGCGTGACATCTGACCTTATGACACCATCCATGGAGGCCGCGCAGAGGATGCTGTCGGTGATGGGAATGACGCAGTCCACAGACTCCGCCCTGACGGCGAAGCGGTCGCTGGTGGCGCCGAACCCGTTCCAGTTGAAGATGTAGATAGTGCCTTCGCTGGAGCCGCACACCACCTTGCGCCCGTGCTGCGGGACACAGGGGGGGAAGGAGGGGCGCAATGGTCAGGCATCTAGACTGTTCCTACATCAGGCCCGAGTTTTAAGGTTCTCGTAACCATGACACTTGGATAATAAAGGTCTGCGAAGGCAACGTTTGTTTACAAAAACAAAACCCGTAGACAAAATGAATAAATAACGGCAAAATGTAGGCACGTGACACCAATTTTTTTTTTAATTACGTGAGAAGATTCTCTGAAAATCTTTTCAGTGTTTAGGTCTGAGGAGTTTTCTACTTATTACCAAATACCCATTTATAAAGCTGCATCTCTCACAGAAACCGTTTAGATTACATAACTTGCTCAGAAGTTAAATACCAGTTTATAACTATGCAGTGTGTGCAAGCAGCCATCTTTTTTAATTATTTGCAATTAGGAGTCCACATTGCTGACCCTGAGAGACAGACTCTCTACAGCCTGTAAGACTCGTCTCCCAGGTTCTAAGACATTTGTTAATTCCCCCGTTTTGGTCGTTACTGCGGCAATAATGAACAGAATGCATCGTAATGTTTCTATATATGCTTGGTTTTGTAAGTCACAGGGTAAGAGCATTTACTAAATGCATGCTGAGTAAAGTTACTGCAGTGCTACACGGATAAAAACCCACTAACTTTCATGATGGCCACAGAAGTGAGATCTCCACTCTGGAACTCTGACAGCAGGTCAAACCGTCGCCTCTTGATGTTGAACACGCCCATCGTCCCGTCGCCGCTGTGAGAACAAAAGGCATTATAGCAACCAATCGCGGATCGGCTGCGAGTCCAGCAAAGGCCTCACGTTTTTCCGACTCTCCGCTAAAGATATTTCTCCTTCCTCTCACCCTCCCCCTCCCCTCCACACCCCTACCTGGAAGTGAGCAGGATCTTTTTGGTCTGGTCAATGGCCAAGCCGCTGATGTAGTCTTCGTGATGTTTCAGGTCCATGAACGCCGTCCCCTTACGCATGTCCCAAACTTTCAGAGTACCGCCGTCGTCCCCGGTGGCCAGCAGGTTCTCATCGATCAGCAGCAGGGCATTGATGGGGACACTGGACAGGATGGAGGAGGAGATGAAAGATTTGATTGATGAAAGAGAGCAAAGGCACAAGTATTTGCATTTTGCTTTTTTATTTTTTAAACTTAGTTTCCCCCCATTCTTTCCAATAAGTTTTTTCATACTTTCTCAGTGCACGTGGAAAGATGTGTTAGCTGCATTTCAGAGCAATGTTTCAACAGCATTTTTAAAAATTATTATTATTATTATTTTTTTTTACCTGTGTGCCTTGGCAATGCGGGTGACCAGTTTCCCTGCTTCCACATCCATGATGTGGATGGACTTGTCCTTGGACACACTGAACAGCTCTGGGCAAAAAAAGCAAGCAAGCTGAAATGAATTCACCTTACAGCATAGTATTAAAACTGAAAAAAAAAACACATTATGCAACCTGTTTAAATAGCACACTGACAGAAATGCATTAAAAATTCACATTGGCCATATAAGCCAGTTTCTTGGACTGGTAAGCTAGGTTTCTAATGAACACAACAGTGCCGCGAGTGTCTGACACTTACTCTGGCCGTCCTGAGAAAAGGAAAGTTCGCGGCAGGACTTGAGATGATGTCCGGAAGACCAAAGCTCCTTGGTCTCTCCTTCGGTACAGGAGTACGAGTAGCTATGGGAGAAAATAGGCTTTACACGAGACAGCTCGAGCTTGCCGTGTAGTGATATACATAACATGTAAAAGTCTATCCATATCCTTATGAATCATAGCAACATATTTATTTAAATGTCCAAAATCTAAATGGCGGTTTGGTCTCTAGATCAGATAATGCAAATAACAAAACTGATTTTAAACGCAACAAATGTCACATATTATAGTTCGACTGAAAAACAGATGTCTCAATTGTACACATGTATCGACAACACAAAATGACGCGATACAATCGGGTTTCTGAATGAGACAAAAAACACTAGCCTACATATAGCATATAGATGGGTCTTACATATTTCACGTGACAAACAAAAAATCTAATCTCTTCACACATGTGGTCTGTGACAAACAATCTTACACATAAGCTTACACGTAGATGTCTCCATCGATGTCACCAGCTGCAAGGATGTCTCGTGTCGGATGGAAAGCAAGGGTGTTAACGATGGCTTCGAATCTGATGTCTTCTGGAGTTTCCCGAACTCTCGGTTCTTTTGGTTCTTCTGGTTCTTCGGTTGCATCGTCCTCCTGTGTAAAATCGTATATGCTATGCATGTTTACACAACCTTTAATTGAACTCGTTTTCCATACATGATGAAATTCCCCACGTTCTTGACGAAACAGTTATTTGTTCTTAACGTTAGCAATATGTTCTTGCTTGTGGTAGCCTAGCAAGCAACTTAGTCACATTACCTCATTTGTTTCGCTTGAGACTTTTTCAGTAGAACATGTTTCATTTGAAAACGCGGAAAACCCAACTTCCTGCTGACAAACCACAGTAAAATAACAACACTTCAACATAAATATTACCTTCGAAATCAAACTACTTTAATCAATTCTCTACACAGAAATACTCATGCTCTCACCATGGACGCCGCCATCTTCGTATCTCTGACGTCACTGCAGGACCTGAAATCTCACTTGATGTTTAGCAACTTTCGGAAATAAAAACGATTCGATATTGTGTAAGACCATCGTTCAAAACAATGTTACCTGTATTATAGTAACTAAATATAAAAACAGATCATTGGACCAAATACTGTCATGAAAAACCGAAAATAATTATTAGAAAATAATATATCTTCCAGGACCATATTAATGGCTAGCATGTCAGTTCAGTGCTGAATACCACGCCCATCGGAGGGGAAAACAATGTGCTACCAAGGGCTGAAACACTAAGAAAATGCCTGTTGCTAGCTAAAAACATTAGATTTAAGCATGTCAAAGGATTATTTTAGCACCCTATGTCTACCTGCGTTAGTCTAGCTCTAGCTTGCTACTTCAGTGTAGTGACAACGTTATAACGGTCTCTGGAATTTGCCTGGCTCGGGGGGCTTCTGGTGAAACTGATGCAGAAATTAACCGTAGTTTAAACATGGTAGCTAGAACTTAGCTAACGTTAGCTACTTATTACCTGCAGTTTTATTGACGTTAGCTACGTAGCTATCATTTTAGCTTCCCCTTCTACAAGCTTGTTGAAACAACGTCGCTAGCCAACTCCAACTTATTTCAAATGACAGAAACGTACTGTAGCCTGTAGCTAGTTGACACGCCACTAGACTCCAATGATAGGATAGGTTTTTCGGTTCGGCAGCTTATAAAAACTTAGTTCTGGGTTCTTTACCCAGTTGGTAGTGCATCCCACCACACACCACCTTTTAGGCATTTTTCTGTTGTCTGCTAGCAGACGAAAGTGACAAGGAGGCACCTTCACGCAATACAAAGTCAATGGAGAGCGATGAATTGTTTTCCCCTCCGGTGTGGGCGGGACTTAATTTCGCTCTGTCTCTGTTGCTTCGAACATATGGTCTGTCTGAGTACGTATTAAAAATTGGACTGCCTTGTTTTGTAACCTCCAAAAATATTCAGAGATCATCCAATGTGAGTTCATATAAATTTACTTTTAAACTAAATTTGGACATGATAAAGAGCACGGTAAGGACCTGGCGCCTTCAATCTGCAAGGTTTAATTCTCCGTCATGTATGTCACATATCATACACAACACATTTTCAACGTACAAAAATGCCAAGTTACTCAGACATACAAAGCACTGTCTATAACTCATTAATTCGAACTGGCAAAATCTAGGCCTGCCATTAAAAGTATTGATATCACAATGACTACAAACAATATAGGCTATCTTGCATGACCGAAATTAAAGAAGCTGTATTCCAGAGCAATGCTATCCAATGTATTCTAAATAGTTTCAAGTCACAAAGTTTGCTTCCATTTTAATAAGTCCATTTTGCGTGTGTATGTGACATTTTGATTGGCTGGTGTAGGTGAAATGACCAATGGGGAGACATATTCTTGGTGGGCTATGAGCATTTCTGGCAGGTAAAAGAAGAAGAAAAAGGAGAAAATGCAAAATCCCCTTAGTTTGGGGCTTTATTGTGTGGACATGTGAAGTTGATTATGAATTCTGTCTGTTGAAATGGGGTCAGAATATACAGAAGTGAATGTTTTTAAAGGGGGATTGCACTTTATAACACTTCTGCTTCTCATGACTGATATTGTCCTTCTAATGAATGTGTTAATATTTTACGCTGTTTTGTTGTTTTCTTTTACAAATGCAGGAAGTAGACTCAGGCAGTTTAGTGTCAAACTCGAGGATGCATATCATTGCGCAACTTCTGATATGGGCGTGCCTGCAGACAATAACATTAGGTTGGTCGTAGAAATAGTGTTGTATTACTACCAGCTAGCGAAACCGAAAATGTCTGAGGACGAAATAAATGGATGGTGACAACCTTATAACAACAGCCAGCAAGCTGTCTAACTGTTACCGTAGACAGCATTGGCCAGCCCGCTTAGTACCGACCTCAATCGGTTCGACCAACGATGGGAAAACGGTGGGTACAGCTCCAGGCTTCAGACGGTTGCCTTGGTAGTCGGTGGCTTCAAGTGGTCGCTGCATTAGTCCTCGTTTGCGAACTTCTTCGGCTGTTATGTTGGGGTGTCTGATTACATCCAGCCATATCCGGCACAAAGTTGCATCGCGTGGAAAACTATGAAAATGTGCTTTCAAGGCAAGTTTAACGGGAGCATTATAACAACTGGGTACAGTGCACCTCATTATTACACCGATATCGCATCAAACAAAAGAACATTAGTTTGTTTGATTTCAACGCTAAGTTAACGGAAGGTTTTGCTTCGCTTCTTCTCGATTTTGCCGTGAAACAAAATTGTAGAAGAAAAAAACGGAAACCGTACTACTATGTGGACTTAAAAAATAGGTCTTTCTTTCTAACGTTAGACATTTAAAATGAAATAACTAATCAAAAAATTAAGGGCGACACATTCATTAGAAGGACAATATCAGTCCTGAGAAGCAGAAGTGTTATAAAGTGCAATTCCCTTTTAAGGGCTGAGAGTCTGTGGATGTTGTGGTTATTTATGTGAGGAACCCTGAAAAGTGCCAAACTCTCTATGCTGTATAGGTATGGGGCATGCCCCGCCAAGGTGTAACTTAGCTGGATGGCATATCTGCCATCCCAATCAGCCCTATCCCTCTACCTACACATTTCAGTAATAAAGAATGAAAACAGTACATGCCCCGTGTGAGGATCGAACTCACGACCTTCAGATTATGAGACTGACGCGCTACCTACTGCGCCAACGAGGCGTCCAGGTAGGTTGGGGGTGATTCTTGGTAGTGATTCGTGCCCTGATTGGCTATCTCCTCAATTCTTGGTAGCGCACATGGATTTGATTGGATCAAAAAATTACAGAGACTCAGGTCTGCCTTGGAAGCGCCGGAGGTATCAAGGGGTCCGCTTTCGGTTCTCAACCTCAGCACCGGAAGTAATGTCGCCCCCTGCTGATATCTATGATTTTAGCTCAAGAAGCAAGTTTCCCCAATGGGCTACCACACAAATATATGCATTTTTTATTTATTATTTATTTTAGCCTATGTCTGCGCTATTCTTGTTGTACATGTGATTTAGCCATGTGACCAAGGACACAACTGAGCATGTCTATTTAACTAAAAAAATGTACTTCCTAGTTTTGATGTGCTCCCCATACGTTTCTAGTGTTGCTCTCTCTACATATTATATACTCTTAGGAGTATCACTGCGAAACCTGTTGCACGCTGCAATAATGGTTGTCTTCCTCTTCCAGTGGGTTCTGGAACTGGTGTCATGTGTACGTGTCAACATCTTATTGGAAACAACGATAAGCACACATAACTATGTGGTTATTTCACGGTGGATCTGGTTTGGACAGTTTTACTGCTATTAGCCTGCTGGCTAAGGCATTGTGAGCTAAGTAGTTAGCTAAAGCAAAGAACTGTCAGCTAAGTACTTAGCTAAAGCAAGTGAATTGTAGATAGCCCCACCATAGCTACTGTCCTTTCTACAGTTAATTTGCTTTAGCTAAATACTTTGCTTACAGTGAACTGTAGAAAGGCCTGTAGCCATGGTAGGCATAGTTCAAGGATGAAGCTGGCAGTGCAGTGTACTGCCAATCTTACAAACAGAAGCGCAACCAAATCTTAAGAGTGCACTCATACCGTGAGTGAAAACCTGCAGGATGGTAGATCTCCATGGACTGGGTTAGGCAGCCTTATCCCTCTGCCTATATATCTCAATGCTAAAGAATCAAAATGTGCCCCGTGTGAGGATCGAACTCACGACCTTCAGATTATGAGACTGACGCGCTACCTACTGCGCCAACGAGGCATCCAGGTAGATTGTGGGTGATTCTTGGTAGCGATTCGTGCCCTGATTGGCTATCTCCTTCAATTCTTGGTGGCAGAAAGGGATTTGATTGGACCAAAAAATTACAGAGACTCAGGTCTGCCTTGGAAGCGCCGGAGGTATCAAGGGGCCGCTTTTGGTTCTCAACCTCAGCACCGGAAGTAATGTCGCCCCCTGCTGATATCTATGATTTTAGCTGAAGAAGCAAGTTTCCCCACTGGGCTCCATTCAAATGCTAATGTAAACTTTGAGCATTATATAAGGAATTAATATCACTTATTATTTTTCCAAGGTAAAATAGTTTTACCTACCACACAAATATATGAATTTTTTATTTATTATTTATTTTAGCCTATGTCTGCGCTATTCTTGTTGTGCATGTGATTTAGCCATGTGACCAAGGACACAACTGTGCATGTCTATTTAACTAAAAAAATGTACTTCCTGGTCCTGATGTGCTCCCCATACGTTTCTAGTGTTGCTCTCTCTACATATTATATACTCTTAGGAGTATCACTGCAAAACCTGTTGCACGCTGCAATAATGGTTTCCTTCCTCTTCCAGTGGGTTCTGGAACTGGTGTCATGTGTACCTGTCAACATCTTATTGGAAACAACGATAAGCACACATAACTATGTGGTTATTTCACGGTAGATCTGGTTTGGACAGTTTTACTGTTATTAGCCTGCTGGCTAAGGCATTGTGAGCTAAGTAGTTAGCTAAAGCAAAGAACTGTCAGCTAAGTACTTAGCTAAAGCAAGTGAATTGTAGATAGCCCCACCATAGCTACTGTCCTTTCTACAGTTAATTTGCTTTAGCTAAATACTTTGCTTACAGTGAACTGTAGAAAGGCCTGTAGCCATGGTAGGCATAGTTCAAGGATGAAGCTGGCAGTGCAGTGTTCTGCCAATCTTACAAACAGAAGCGCAAGCAAATCTTCAGAGTGCACTCATACCGTGAGTGAAAACCTGCAGGATGGTAGATCTCCATGGACTGGGTTGGGCAGCCTTATCCCTCTGCCTACATATCTCAATGCTAAAGAATCAAAATGTGCCCCGTGTGAGGATCGAACTCACGACCTTCAGATTATGAGACTGACGCGCTACCTACTGCGCCAACGAGGCATCTGGCAAGCTTGTGAGTGATTCTTGGCAGTGATTGGACCAAAAAATTTGGCTTGGAAGGCACCCGAACATTACATTACATTACAGGCATTTGGCAGACACTCTTATCCAGAGAGACGTACAACAAAGTGTATAACCATAACCAGGCACAAGTGTGTTGAAAACCCTAGAGAGAAGTACCGTTCCAAATGCAGGGAACTACCGCATAGTTCAACTTGGACCCTGAAGGAAAAGTGATTAATACCAACACAAACGAGAACAGCAACAACGCAGTCTCCGCAATAATACAAGCAGTAGATAAGACGAGTGCATTAACTAAGTCATCTACGAAACAGCTACCTAGTTACAAACCTAAGCTTACAGTCAATTTAGAGATTGCAGGGAGGTAGGGAGGGATGGGGAGAGGTGCAGCCTGAAGAGGTGAGTCTTCAGTTGTCGCTTGAAGTCGGAGCAAGGGATTGACTTATTATTGGTAAAGTCTTGGTAATGATACATGCCGATTGGCCACATCTTTCAATTCTTGAACAACAACTTGATTTGATTCTTGGTAGTGATGCATCCTTCTTCAATTCTTTGTAGATTCTTAGAAGCAGAAAGGGATTTGAATGGACCAAAAATGATTGAGACTCACAGCTGGCGATTAGGCAAACAAACAAGTGATTGGATTATTCTTGGTAAATTAGGGCAATAGCTACGACGTGGCACACCTAGATCCTAGTGCTGGGGAGGGGCTGTTTTTATTGTGCACAAAGGGAAGCATTACATACTTTATTTGTACAGTGACACAGGTTGAGGAGATTGTTCACTGTATTGGACAACTGGTTTCAGAATATAATGTCATCTTCTGCATTGAACTCTAGAACACGTGGTGACCTGTAAGAATAGCCCAAACTACACAAGCAAGCACCATTGAGCTGAAACACAATAGATCTGCAGTATTGCCATAGGTATGGGGCATGATGTGTATATTCACAGGCACTTCTACAGACTGTCTGATTCAACTGTCTGCAAGATCCATATCAATAAACTGATAAATGCCGTGCATACGAGAATGATGACAGTGGCAAAGCAAGTCAATTAAGGATACTGAAGGTACAGTCTTTAGGCAAACGCTATACCAAATCCCCCCCCCCCCCCCCCCAAACACACACACACACACACACACATCTTTAAGACAGTGACAGGGACAGGGAGTCAGAAGATGAGGCTGAAGGAGTGAACCATTCCCCTGACCTGGAGGCTCACACAGAAGACTAAGACCTGACCTACCTAGTCACTGGAAAGACCATGCCCTTGACTTGCTGAGTCACCTGGAAAACCATCTTCCTCTCCCTGTGAATCACAATATTTTCCACAGTGTAAAGAGTTGTCACTAAAAGAGATTGTGCTCACAGGGTAAGCAACACACAGGATGTGATGTAGCTAGATACTGCGCTATGATTCAAAATGATTATTTTCATAGTGTGAACCAGACGGGCCATCCCAGAAACAAAATTTCACAAAAAAGTTGAAGTCTTCCAATGATAGTGCTGGGTGTTTTATTATGCAAAGGGTACACAGTCAAGAGTTGAGGCTTTCCCAGGGGGGCTCGACCCCACCATCCTCTTCATTCGCAGTTTTCAGTGTCTCATGCAATGTGGTGGTCGGATTATTTATCAGTGTTTTCACAGTGATCAGATTTTGATTTAAATTTATTAGAATTATTTATATAACTGTGGTGCCCTGAATCTTGCTTTAGCATAGCACCACAGCTGATTATTAGCAGCAAAAACGTATTATGAATCAAAATTGTGAACATATGTGAACATAATACTATTAAATTAACTATTAAATTAAGAAATAGGACAATGCATTTATTCAGTAAATCACAGGAGGAAGCTGACTACAATAGTTACAAGATATTCAGAAACGAGGTACAGAGAAAGATCAAGATAGCTAAAAAGGAATACATCACTGACCAGATTAAGGAGAACAAAAATGGTCCTAAAAAGCTCTGGAAATCATTGAAGGAGTTAGGTTATGGAGGAAAGGACAATAACTCTAATAGACCCAGTAATATAGGTCTGGATATAGATGGGAATATTACGTTTGATAAAGATAAAGTGGCAAATAAATTCAACTCATTATTTTCTTCAGTGGCAAGTAAATTAGTGCTGAAACTCCCTCCAAGCTCAGGGTTAAACGGGGATGCTTATATTCAAACATATTACACTGACCTAGGATACAAGCAGATTCAGTCTACTTTGCTAATGTGACAGAAGGGAAAGTCATGAAAATGCTAGCCGAGCTCAACATCACTAAAGCTACAGGGCTGGATAATAGCCTGGCTAGGGTCTTGCGTGATGCCTCAGAACAAATTTCACCTTGTATAACCCATATCATTAACCTTTCACTACAGCAAGGTAGATTCCCCAAGGACATGAAACATGCCAAAGTCACTCCGCTATAAAAAAAAGGGGAGCAGATCTGACACAGGCAACTACAGACCTGTATCCATTGAAAACGTGGCTGAGGAGCAGCTTTATGAACATCTAAGCAAGCACAAGCTCTTATACAATTTCCAATCAGGTTTCAGAAAACATACTCTACGGATTCCTGTCTTACACCTAACTGACTTAATAAAAAAGGAAATTGATGAAAGAAAACTTTGTGGGATGGTGTTACTTGACCTACAGAAAGCCTTTAATACTGTGAATCATAAGCTGCTGATCACCAAATTGAAGGCTCTTGGGTTGAGCACACCAGCACTGGCATAGCTGAGGTCTTACTTGTCGCATAGGGACCAGATATTGGAGGTAAATTGCCATCGCTCAGAAGCCCGCCCCCTAAACTGCGGAGTCCCCCAAGGGAGTGTGTTAGGCCCCTTGTTGTTCCTGGTGTATATAAATGACATATAAGTAGCATGTAAATGTGACCTGTTCCTATACGCAAACAACTCAGCTCTGGTGTTTGCTGACAAAAACTTGGCTCAGCTCCAGGAAAGGCTTAGCGAACAGCTGACTAACATCAGTGTATGGCTCTCTGATAATAAACTCTCCTTACAACTTGGAAAAACAGAATCAATTCTGTTCAGCTCCAAACCCAGATTAAACAAAGCTAAGGATTTCAAAATACATTTTAAAGGGAATGACGTCTCCGTTAAAACATCCGTCAATTACTTGGGCTGTACACTTGACGGCAATGCAGGGGGTGCAGGTATGGCCCTGAACGTGGTAGGGAAAATGAACGCCAGAACTAAGTTCTTGGCCAGAAAGTCAGTGTTCCTGGGCAGGGAAAGTCAGAAACATGTGGCATCCAGCTTAATCCAATGCCACTTTGATTACGCTAGCACATCCTGGTACTGTAATCTGCCCAAGCTTTGGAAGATAAAACTTCAGGTCTCCCAAAATAAACTGATTAGAGTGGTCTTAGGTCTCGGCCCATGAGAACACATAGGGTGGAACCAGTTCTTGCAGCTAAACTGGTTCCCTGTGGAGTCCAGAGCGATAGTTAAAACTCTGTCAGGTTCACAAAATCGTAAATGGTGTAGCCCCAAATTACTTATTAAACTTCTTCCCGTAGGTCAGAGAGGCTCACAGGCACAACACCAGGTCTAGTGTAGCAAATCTGATGCTGGTAAGGATTAGTAGCCAGATGGGTAAAAGTTCTTTCAGATACTCGGACGCCCAGGATTGGAATAAGGTTCCTGATATCATTAAACAGACTACAAACCCAGTCACGTTTAAGGCAAAACTGAAACACTGGTTTTTAGATAACGTACCCCTGTAAAGACAGTTGTGTAGGCAGGGTTGTATGTAGCTCATTCAATTGACCTTTTTTTAGTATAATAGGAAGTGTGTACTTTAACCTTTTGTCAGAACAATGCCTGTTAATGCCCAATGTGAATGTTTACTGTATATTGATGTTTTTTGTGCTTTTATATGCCGCTAATGCCGTACTCCACCATCTTCGCGTGTACGCACACGTACGTGCACGCTCACACCTCCATGACATCTCGCTACAGCAAGGACCACAATGGAAATAAGTCCTGTGACTTTTTTGTGTTATCCTTGATGCTCTTTTAATTGTGCATGTACATTGGTGTTTGCAACCATGTAATTGTCCTTTTAAAGTGAATCGTCAAATAAATAAACTAAACTAGAAGATATACTGATGTCCTGCATCCCATGCTGATATAATCAACATTGGTATCGGCACTTGGAAATTCCTTCCAGTGCAAAACTTGTTTCTGCCCGATTTTGAACCAAGGACCTTTTGCGTGTTAGGCAAACATGATGATGACCACACTACAGAAACCTCATTTGAACTTCTTTTGCACAATAGAATCTACTTCAAACATTTACACCGATAAGAAATTCTGAGGAATCAATAAATTGGGTTAAAATTATCGATAACTATCGATTTTAATTGAAAATGTATTCAACATAGTTTTTTTTTTGTTTGTGCCAAAGGCATTAGTCACCATGACTAAACGTTAACTTACAAGAAAATAGTTGAGGCTTTCCCACAAGGACTCGACCCCACTATCCTCTTCATTCACAGCCGAATGTGCTGACTGATTGCACCACAGAAACCTGCCATGGCCTCTACCGAGACTCTTAATCTCAGAGTTCGAGCCACACATTGGGTGTTGCATTTTACTACACACCGTTCATGTCAAAAAACCAAACTTTTACTGCAAGTGATTAAAGGTAATGGCTAAATATCTAGCAGTGACATATAAAAGCTTTTCCAGAAGAACAGATGACAACACTTCTCTCATGTGCCTCAATGTAGGTCTCACAACAGTTCAAGCATGCCAAGAAACAGCTATATGTGCATGTGTATATGGGTTCTTCTTTTTTTCCCTTTGTCTGTCCTATTTTTTTGGTGAAGTGAGGATCTCGGAATCCCCGGAACGTCCGTGGTGGACGTATCCCAGTGGCATTATGTTGTAGACTTGATTGACTAATTGGTTGATTTCTCATTGACTGACTGCTTTTAAAGTGCCTTATATGATGCATCTATATTCACCTGTATATATACATCTTTTGAGGTGTTCCATACAACAAGGAGCAAACCTGATGAAGAGACAGCGAAACACATTGTTAGCATCCTGCTTGCATTTGAACAATACAAGTCTTTAATGTCATAGACCCTGTTTACACTTGGTTTTAAAATGCGTCTTGGGCAAACGGACCACAAGTAGACAGCGCTAAATACAAGTGTAAACGACCACCAAGACGCATTGTGATCCGATCACTCAGACCACTTGCGGAGGTGGTCTGGGACGCATTTGACCACATATCTTTTGTAGTGTAAACGCTAATGCGTCCTGGTGTGTCCCCGACAAGGACGTAACAGGAAAACACGTCATCAATGCAGGACGTGGTGGTTGTTTTGGTGACAGCACGCCAACGCTTGAAAAAATGGAGGAAAAAAGAGGAGCACTGATGTACGTGGTTGGAGTACAAGTGAAACCAGATGCCTAATCTCCATTTGGGCAGAAGATTCAGTCCAAAGGAAACTAGACGACTCCTATCGTAACCGGGCCGTTTATGAGGGTATTGCTAGGAAGATGGAAGAAAATGGCTACAATGATAGCTGGCGGAAGTGACGTAGGCAGTAATGAAATCTGAACACAAGTGGTCAGCTGGACACCTTAGAGATGCATGATAGACACGTGTGAACGCCGATGTGTCTCGGCTGTCCACTTGTGTTCAGATCACCAAAACGCATTTTAAAACCAAGTGTAAACAGGGTCATAAAGTCTCATTTTTCATTTTTGTGTGTACAGTTCAAAAAATACCAGCAATGGCTGGCCTTCACTTTGTGTGATATATAGGTATACATGTTTCTGTAATTCTGTATGGCATTTTATATATGAGAAGCATGTTCCTGTTAATTAGTGCTATCTGTTTTAGGCATAACTTTTCCATGTATGAGGCCTATACATATATTTTAGGATTTTATATCTGACATACTATCATGTCACTGTGAGCTAAAAAGACCAGGGGACTGTAGTGGTGCTAGACTGCAAGGCTACCGTGAAGTTAACATGTTAACAGTTTAAAAAAGCCTTACAAATGAAAGCGCAACCATCTCAGTTACAAAAATATAGCTATGTATATTACAGTCATAAATGAGAAGCTGCTGCAAGTATACCTGTCTAAATATGATATAATCTGATATAAATCTTTGTATTATCGTTGCTACATTGGGTAGCCTACACAGGCAGAGTGAAGACGTGTGCGAGAGTACTGAGTGTTGTCACAGTGATCAGATGTAGGCCTAGATTTAAATTTATAAGATTTATTTATATAACCATGGTGCCCTAAATCTTGCTGTGGCATAGCACCACAACTGAATATTACCAGCAGAAACCTATTATGAATCAAAATTGCGAACAGCAAAACTGACATGTCATGAGAGACCTAACGTCCTGCAAACCCCCGCTGATAAGTGCAAAACTTGTTTCTGCCCGGTTTCGAACCGAGGACCTTTTGCGTGTGAGGCAAACGTGATAACCACTACACTACAGAAACCATATGTGCCATGTGTTTGTGCAGGAGAAACTGCTTCCATCCTTTACACCGATAAGAAATTTTGAGGAATCGATAAATTGGGTCAAAATTATCGATAAATATCGATTTTTTATTTTTAATTGAAAATGTATTCAATGTAGTTTTTTTGCTCGTGCTAAAGGCATTAGTCACCAGGACTAAACATGTGAAACTAAAACAAATCTCCTTAAAACAATATCTTGTTGAGTTAAAGTTGAGTTGAGCTCAATTATTAAATGCAGTGAAAACGATCAGTGGGTAAATTGAACAAATATGGGTACGACTCATTGCTGAGTCAAGGAGAAACCAAACAGCTTTGCTTTTGCTGGAAAAATCTCATGGCTACCAAAGAAACAAATTAATTCTCAACCTCGGTCCTGGGGGCCCAGTGTGTATGCTGGTTTTCGTTCCAACCACAATTGCAATCCAGGAATTGTAACAAGCTAGTATTTTTCCTTAATTAGGTGCTTCTCGTGTCAGAGGGATTATTTGCCCACTTAAGCCACCTTGTGTCAGCAATAGCTATGCATGCCATAAAGAATAAAAGTCCCATATTGATATTGTGCTATATTGTAGATGATTACGTAAAAAAGTCTCCCCCAGATCCCCTCCCTGCTGAAAGGCGCCCTGACCAACCAGTAGGAGTCGCTAATGCAATGATCAGGACTCATTCCCTCACCAGGTTCCCACCCACGAAAACTGCCTAGTCAACTAGCTACATTTTCAAAGTAGCTTAACCAACCCTATATTTTAATCCTTGTAGGTTTGCCACATATGACCACCTGATGGCGATCTAGAGGCTCATAGAGCCGTCATCATGCAACATGATCCGTGTAACCAGAGCCAAGGCAGCAGCAAAGAAGAACGATGTCATTCTTCCACTCAATTTTGCTGAAACTTTGTTGCACACATACTGGATTGTGAAACTGATCCTTTGTCAGTTACCAACTTGATGCTATTTGTCAGTCAGACAAACATATAGTGGTGTCCAAAAGTCTGAGCCCACTACCATGATCTTTGTTTTCATCATGAATACTGGATATTGATTTGTGTAAGAAAGAAAAAAAAGTAATCTTGCTTCAGATATATCACCTGAGTGAAAATTTTGTGTTAGTTATTGATGAATTTAGTTTTTGATTAGATATTTGTAGTGGACACAGACTTTTGGACCCCACTGTAGTAATTATGAAACAAAATTATTTTCCTTCCTGGGTTAAATTACATGATTTAATGTCATTGACAATATGTTATATCCTTTACATGTTTTTTTCTTTTCAGACAAACTTTGCAACTAATTGATAAGTTTTTCCTCTTCATGAACCACTTAGCTCTTGGTTTGAAGCACAGGGATCTGGCCCACAGATTTCAAATACACCAGTCAACCCTGAGTCACTTTACTGTAACATAGGCCAACTACCTCTTCACCATACTTGGGTCAGTGAAAATCTGGTTGTCTGAGGAAGAGGTCAAGGCTAACTTTCCAAAGGTGTTCAAGGAGTATGCGGACACACAAGTTGTGCCAGACTGCACAGAACTGCGCTGCCAAACACCATCATCTCTGATCCTTCAAAGTGAAGTATACTCCACTTACAAATCCCACTGTACCTTCAAAGGGATGATTGGCATGGCACCACATGGAGCAGTCACCTTTATTTCAGCCCTGTATGCTGCTTCTGTCAGCGGATTCTGAAAGAGCAGCCGATTCTGAAAGAGTCTGGAATTGTTCCTTTGCTGAAGCCGGGAATGGCAATAATAGTGGACAAAGGTTTTCTTGTAAATGACTGTGTGCCCTGTAAAGTCTACAGACCACCTTTCCTGTACAAGGGAACACAGATGCCAGCATCAGATGTGAGGGAGACCGAAGCAATTGAAAGGCTGAGAGTCCATGTTGAGCGACTGATTTGCAGGTTGAAGGAGCACAAGCTGTTTGACAGTGTCATCCCCCTCTCCACCATTGGGAACTTCAACCAGCTGTACACAGTTGCATGTCTCCTCCTCAACTACAAAAGTGGACCACTGGTCAGAGCTTGGGCAAAATAGTCCTGAAAATGCATGCACACACACACACAGCCATGCACATACACACAATCCAATGGTAAATCCAATCAGTTTTTTTATTGAAACGTCACAGTGACATTAGTATTGTTAATAATGATGCTGGAAACAAATTTGCAAATGCGTTAATTTTCAAGTGAAAATGCGTAGGTGGTAAAAACATAAATAAAACAACATGAAAACTTAGCCTTATTAACTGCAACATTCAAGTGTCAATATATCATATTTTCATTACAATTCTGTACATCAGTTTTGTGGTAAAAACACTGTGTTCTGTCACCCCTAAGCACCCTGCATAAGCTGGCAGACAGATAACTCCTCTTCCAATTATCACACTTCATCAGTAAGTGACTGCTTCTCAAAGGCACAGAACACATATACAGAATACGAAGACAACACACACTGAAATTCAAGATAGGTAGACATAAAAAATAAATAGTCTGCCTTCTCCCTAATTTCTTTAATAACCGCATTGTCTCTCTGGATTCGCTGGATGAACATGTCCTCCTGCGAGTACACAACAAAGTCGCACCACTCCAAACCTGATATCAACAACTGGCCCTGGACCTGCCAGCAGTATGCATGTGTAAGTTTCAACGCTGGTGTGCCATCCTGCAGCTTGATGTAGGGGCAGTCCACATAACTCCTGACGTTGGGGCATTTAATCTCCAGTAGGCCAAATACTGGCTGTGCTTCAGGGTCATAAATTAGTCCATCTGGGGATGACCCCATCCATGGAGCATCCGGATGTACAAGGAAGCCACTTGTTACTTGTTAACCTCTTGTTGCTGACAGTACTCTTCCACAGCAATTGGCTCCAACCCCAGACCCATCTTCATGTCTGCTGTCTGTATACTTCTTTTTATAATTCTTTCTGCCAGATTTTCAGCAGATGTCTGCCCTCTGACACGGCAGATTTCTCTGAACCGTGATGATGTGATCCGTGGCTTTCGTAAGCGATGCCACTCCAGATGAGCTCTGCTCTGGTGTAGCCATGTTAATTTTGTGAGCCATATCATGTGGTGTTGCCAGGGAGTTCATGTGGAGTTGTTGGTGTTCACTCAACACAAATGAACAGCCTGCTGGATCCAGGTGGTAGCCTTCCAGTGGCAGAGGTGGTCTAGGAGGGGCATTTGTATGAGGCGATGTCTTGTGTGATCTTGCTGCAGGTAGCTGATATGACAGAACACTCCCTTCTTGGACTTTACCAAAGATCGAATCCACTAATGGGACCTCACTAGATATTCTCATTGTGGTGATCAATGGTGCCACATCACTGCTGAAGGAGTTGTACACCTCAGACACTCTGAGATCAGGCAGGTCCCCACTGACACCTTTGTATAGGTTACTCCTGTTTGAATAAAACCACACATATACAAACATCATTTTTCTTTGTTTAATTGTAATATGCATATATTGGCAGATTAATCAAATATGTGTATGCATAACTGCTTACTTCAGTCCTTCTGCCATTTTTCTCTCCTTTGGTCCAGCTGACAGAACAACCATCTGGTTAATGGGTCCTGGATTAACAGCCTGAATAGAATGTAAATAAATAAGTACATCCGATGGTGCCATTAACACATGTTCACATGTGCCTTAGCTGTTCAGACTTACCATGGTTCTAGGCTTGTGCCAACTTTGCCCAGCCTCCGTGCAGCTGTGCACTGGGGGAACAACACTGACCCTAAGTTGCGAGTAGTGTGCCGTCTGATACAACAGGGCAGCTACATGGTTGCACAGTGCTGAACCAGCCACATAGGTACCAGTGACAGTGTAGTAATGTCCTTTAACACAACCTGTGAAAATATGTAATGGGTGAAATGTAAAACTTATGTCATGATGATGATGTTTAAGTTTTAGTCACAGATGTTCTGTGAAACCTAGTATCCAAGCCAGACATATAGAAAGGAAAATGAGAACAAAACGGAACAAAAATCTAGTTTCTGGGAACACCACGCCAGCTGTCAAAACTGAATGTTTTCTTAATGTACTAACTTTATTGCCTATCTATTAGTGATAGGTCAACGTTAATTTGTGTGCCAGAGTTGATATAGCTATTCAAATGAACTGTAACGTTCGGCATTTAGATACCCATTACCCTACCGCATTCTGTTTGACAGAGCAAATCGGCATTAATTCCCTGAAATGTGAATTAATAACCAGAACAGGTTATGTTAACTCTTAGCTAAATTTCATTGCTCTCTTAACCCTACACTCAGATTGTGTGGCTTCTCGCTTTTTTTCATGGACCGATAACAGGTCGCCCTCACGGAGATCTCTCCTGTTTCCTGATCTTTGTTAGAAACTGAAAAAGACATTATGACACTGTAACATTACATTATCCATAGGGAACAAATATGACAGACCAATTATTTAAGTTAAGTTATCTGTTAACATCAATGACTAGCAAGCAAGCTGACAATCAGATAATCGAGTACATTGTTAAAGGGTAACTCAACACCAGTTTTCGGCCTGTCCCCGCCGACTGCACAAATTTAAAAGATGCGAGAGTGAGGGGGGGTGAGGTGGTGTGGCGGAGGGCGTGTCTTCCCTTACAAAAAAAACCTGCAGGACTCCTGCAGGAAATCCCATGCAAGAGTCCTGCATGGGCTGCAGGAAATCCCATGCAGGAGTCCTGCAGGAAAAAAATTCAGAATCCTGCAGGATTATGGCCCAAAAATCCTGTAGGTCTCCATGCAGGACTCGATTTCCTGCAGGAAAACCTACAGGATTTGGGGACCATAATCCTGTGGGAATCTTTCAGATTCCTGCAGGACTCCAGGTCACAATCCTTCACAATTTTCTTGTAGGAAATGTCCTGCAGGATTCCAGGTCACAATCCTTCACAATTTTCTTGCAGGAAATGTCCTGCAGAATTCCAGGTCACAATCCTTCACCATTTTCTTCCAGGAAATGTCCTGCAGGATTCCAGGTCACAATCCTTCACAATTTTCTTGCAGGAAATGTCCTGCAGGAATCAGGAGGTCACAATCATTCACAATTCTTTGCAGGATTGCTGCATATAATTCTACAGGATTTCTTGTAGAATTTTATTAGTTCACTGTTTAGGATGATTATATACTATCTATACTAATATAATGTAAGGGAAATTCCGGCAGAACATTTTGTGCAGATTAATAATGAAAAATATCTTGCAGGAAACCAAAATCATGCACGCTGTGAACTTAAATTCCTGGTAGATGGAGTACAAATAAAGAAAGAACTCAACATTAAAGCTCAAAATACATATAATTGAATTTAATTTACATAAAAGAAACACTAAAATAAATTATATACATCGTCATGCTGTTCACTGTTCAGTGATGTTCATGTGCCTGAAAAAAGGAGGTGTACAATATTACATTCTTGATTACATATATTTATTGAGTACTATTGCAGTCCCCATCAGAATTATTGCCACCCTTGAAAATAGTAACAATGCTAAAGAGAGTAAATAACAAGGATAAGGGTGTTTTCACTCATAGTCTTTTTGTGTTTGTGATTTGTGCTGAATGGGCTAGTCAGAACAAGTAGGCTACTGGCCTCTGCTTATTGCAAAATAAGTTTGGGGTGAAATATATATCAAAAACATATTTCAACAACTCTCACAGATTTCAACAAATCGTATCACAAATGATCTTAGTAATATCCACTGTATCTGGATGATAATATTCTTCTCTGTATATTCTTATATATTTTTTGAAATAGTGTTTACCTCAGGCGGAGTTTATGCTCATCGTTCATTTTCTGTCTGAGTGAAGCTCGGATCACCTTTCTTGGTATGCTGTCAAATTTTCCCTGCACGATGTCTACAAATACAATTAAAACACACAAAAAAATGTTGAGATCCCAGTAATATCAAAAAAGAAATTCATAATGACATGGGATACAATCATTGGAATACACAATTCATATCCAATATTATGTTTACTTTATTGCCAGACTTTCCAGAAAGGCCATGTGTAGCCAGCTGCTCGCGTCCGAAGACTGCCACTGCAAGATCCTTTATCATGGCCGATCATGACTTTCCTCCTCTGCCACAGGCCTACAACGTATCCATGCTCATGCCGAGGTTTTGGGCTGATGTCTTGAGCTATAACAAGGATTAGAGTTAGAGAGAAAGGAGGAGAAAAAGAAAACACAGTGACACCTGGAAGACATCACAAATCAAATCAAACATTTGTCTGCTGGGCTGCCATGTGGGAGGGTCATCAGCGCCTACTTGACCCCAAATGTGCATGTATTTTGGGCAGCCAAACTTTTAACTGGTCCAAACAACCTCTATTCTCAAGGGTCTTGGATAACCAAGGTGCTACTGTACCTTCTTCCCTTATTAGGAGGAAAGTGCAACTGTGGGTAGTTCAGAGGCTGGGGCTGGCTCATGGGCTAGGATGGATTATCAGACAGGGGCTGGCTGGAGAATGGGGCTGACAGTGATCAGATGGGGGTTGGTACAGTGGCTGGGACTGTGTCTTTAACTTGTTTAAGAGTTCTTAAGAAGAATAAGAGTATAAGAGTTCTTAGAGAGACTTACATGTCTACAGAAATAAGTTTTCTAAAACAGTCAACTACTGTCCACTTTAAAATGAAGGGTATTTGTCATTATGCTGTACAGTTACTTTTCAGCAACCAAAAAAAATAGGTAAAAATTGATCATTCTGCTACAATTAAATGAACTATTTCCTGTCATCATGAATTGTATGATTAAATCATTAATGCTACAACAATTCTATAGATTCTATTGCACATCAGAGTTAATCGAAAATGTTTACCATTAGCCACTGGTCGACTACAGGGCTGAACAGGGATAGCCAGGTCTTACTAATAATGTATGAGATTAATTATTTTTCAGTGCTATCTAGGGTAATTGTCATGCTTCAAATCAGTAGATAAAAAGTTTTGTATTAAGTAATAAATGATTTGAGTAAGCCTTAGCCCCGAAAATCCCCAATTGTCTCTGCAGTGGACCTATGGCTACTGTGTGTCACAAGATATGAGTGAGGTTTCATTGGTCCATTTATCCATTTTGAGAACTTATCACATTTGCTGGTATTCTCAATCAATTATAATTGTATCAACACTGTCATGCATCAGAGGAAAAAAGAATGCATACCTCTTTGGAGTTGGACATTAACAGCCCTCAGCTCTTCATTTTCTTTCTTTAGCATATGATTTTCTGAACGTAATTTTGCCATGTCATTTTTAAGGCGCATATCATCTACATTTTCTCTTTTTTGTCCTCATTCCTCTTTATGACTTTCATCAGCATGGCATCATTTTTTGGTACGATAGTCAGCACCTAACAATGAAAGGAAGACTCATTACATCTCTGGACAGCTGTAAACAAGCACTGTATGTAGCTAATACATGGTCTTTTACATATTAGGGCTTACAAATTTGGAGAGGAGCAAGGGATGGGTACTTATGCACATCTACACAGACTGCTAGTGCAGCACAGTGGAGACTGAGCATGGTTATCTATATATTTACCTTTTTCTCCTCTGGACTTGGCTGGTCAGGGGATCTGCTTGGAGAGAATGTCTTGTTTTTTTATGGTCCTCTTCTTTGGCAGCTCAGCCACAGGTTTTGTTCCCTCCATCTTGTTCATGACTCTGGCCACTTTGTCTTTGTTATCTGAGAAGGTACAGTTACAGAAATTAACCACATATAGTATTAATCTTGGGAAATCATTTTAAATTGGCTATAGTACAAGTTGTTATACCACATGCCTCATAGATAGGAGTGCATTGGTAGATCAACAAAGATTAGCAGATTGATAAGAAATATTTTAGGGGAGGTAAAGGTAATTCATAAAGTGAACCTGATTGTAAGATGAATGTGAGACTGATTCACTAGCCTAATTTATAGGCTAGCTTTCACATTGTGAGGGCGTCCATCACATCCCTTAACAGCCAAGCACAACTGGGTCTAAATAAGTAAATATAGCTAGCTTCTTAAAATGTAATCAGTTAGCTAGCTAGCGAGACACAATAGCTAGGCATCTAGTGATCTGGTTGACTCTGCCAGCTTAGCTAGATGTGTTATGACAAAACTTCTGAGACAACAAATCAAGTAAATTTTACATCATAGTTAATACATATAGTTAATATAGCTTACAATATAGTTTAATTACTTACTCACGAAATGGCCGTTGGATTTGTAGGCTACTTTTCCTTTTCTGAGGAAAAATTGGCAGTTGGCAATGCAGCTGTTCCATACGCACTGAGAGGCTCGCGCGCAAGTCCCTCACTACTCAGACGCGGGAGTATTTTCGACTGCTGTCAGGTGACTGGTGAAATGTTGGTGTCTGCAAAGATGATTGAATGGTGTCTGGCGAATCACCTCATTTCACCAGTCACCTGACTGGAGTGTGCGTGGGTGACTGAATGAATGTAGTTCTATATTGATCAGTCAATTGTCAATATGTATTTCGTCTTATTCTTTTATTTATTTGATAAAAGGCTTTGTGTGCTGAAAAAAATATTCTTCCTTCTATCAGTGGATGTCAAAACCCATGCTACTGTATGTAATTCATGCTATCAAGCAGTGTGTACTAAAATGACTTAAAAACAGACAAACACAAAAAACTGTAAGACCATGATGCACTACAGCACACATAATGCACAATGATCATCTAATCCAGCAGGCATTGGTACATTCTGCAGGAATATTCTTAAGTATGCAGGATTTGAAGGATTTCTCCGGTTACATTTCTGCAGAAATAGTACAATCCTGCAGGATTTCGCTCTGCAGGATTCCTGCAGGAATATTCATAATCTGCAGGATTTGAAGGATTTAAACTTTTAACCTTTAGAGGGCAGTGCACCAAGCTTTTTTCGGTAAAAATGAATAAATATGACTTTCTCAGAAAAAGGGTTGATAGTAAGTACAGGATTATTGTTATTCGTCAAATAGGGATAGTTTTTTGTTTAAGTGTTGAGTTACCCTTTAACTAGCTAATGTTACTGCTAACGTCTGCCAAGCTAGATAGTGATACTTGTACTGAGTAAGTTAGATAAACCGTCCTTACCTTCATAATTGTTGATGTAGCTCGAAGTGTACACTTTGAATCCTTTTTCCTTCTTGCTTAAAGAACAGCAACACAGAATCCGATGTAATTGTCATTTTGGGAAGATCGTCCAAACTCCTCGTAAAAATTGCTGCCAAATTTGTACGATCTAGCTAGCTAGCTACCGGAAGTTGTTGACCTGGCCTATTGAATTTGTGGAAGTAATGTGTGCATAAGGTCAACTGAGTTTGTAGGAACGTCTGACCAAGCCAGAAATACTGCTGGTGGGGATTGAACCCAGGTTACTGCGGAGGTAGGTGAGTGATTATACCTCTACACTACCTAGACGGCCCTATGTTACCTCTTTTTAAGTGATTGTTTGCAATCACTTAAAAAGCAACACAATAACACAATGGGATTATATTCTTCATGCCATGCATAGCAATTTCTGACATAATGTGGTTTAAGAGGGTAAATAATTCCTCTTAACATGAAAAACACCTAATTAAGAAAAATGAACATCCTGTTAAAATTCTGAGATTGAAATTGTGGTTGGAACGAAAACCAGCATACACAGTGGGCCCGAGGTTGAGAACCACTGAACTAGAAGACATCTCTTAAAATGAAAACATATTTGGTTAAACTATTGAGTTGAGCTGTGTTCCAATAGGGTTTTGAGTCATAATGTTCTTTATTTTTAAATACAGTGAGAACTACTGCCATAGAAAACTGTTATTTTCCTAATTATAATCCAACGAGGTGGTCAGCTATCGGGATGACTGCCGCGGGCTGCCTCTGTGGCAGTCATTTTTTTCCCGTTAGCTGACCACCTTGTCGAGGATAATGATTATCCCTTACTTACTGACATGAGGACAAACCATAGTAAACTAACTTTATAAACTCAGTGGACATGACAACAGCTTTCTAAGATAGATCAAGCATCTTTGTTTTTGTTCAGTAAGAGACTTATGTCTAATTTTTAACGTTATGTCCTGCTTTAGTGAATAACTGTTCAGACGGGACCGATATGCTTCTTGGTGCAGGCGTGTCTGTGCATCTGTGATGATTATTACAGAACTGCATTCTGTCAGAAAATGATGCTTACTGTTTGGATAAGTGACTGGCATGCAGACTGGAATTTATGTCTGCCCTAAAAAAATTAAACAAGTTATCTTGTTTATTGATTTCAGTGAATTGATGACCAAATAATTATCATTATCAATAAATTGCTAATTGGTTCCAGCCCTACCTATAAGATTTATAATGAAGAAAAACAAATTAAGAAGGAACAGTTTCCACAGTGCAGTGATTTTCTCGTATGGTAAGATGTTCTGCCATTTAATCCTTTTTTCATTGCTAGTTACCAAATTATCCTATCTGGCTCCGCATTTTCCTAGCTAGCTGGCCATATGACTTAGCTAGCTACAACATTTGCCTAGCCTGCAGCTGTTTGTGCCAACTAGCTGGCCATAAAACCTAGCTAGCTGCGCCAAAAAGCCAACGTGCTCTCCTTGGAGAGTCTCTGCTTGGAACACAGCTAGTTGCTGCTTTGGGCCACAAAATACTGCTCATTAAACTAGCTAGGTATTTTATTCTGCTCACTAGTTATGCTACCTACATTTTATTAGACTAGTTAAGCTATCTAGGTGTTAAGAACAATTTTACCAAGCAGCTAACTAAACTAGCTATGCCCAACTGTAATAAAATTCTTGGGGAAAGGTTTGATAAATTACAATGATCCCAGCTAACAGGAAATCTGTTGATTTGTTATGTTTTTCAATGTTCTAACATTGCCACTGCTTGGCAGCAACATCGTGAGAATGTTTTGTGTTAGTTGGGATTATTTTAAACAATCTATATTTTTATGAGAAAGGTCTCTACTTAATAGAGATGCATATCTACTTCACCAAGCTATTACTTTTATGCATGACAAAATAGGGGGTCGTTCCTATGTTCCCAAGGTCCTATGTTCCCTATATTTATATGTCACATAATGGGAACATGTTCCCCAACTCATGAAATATTATCTGTGTTCAGTAGATAGAGACAGAGACAGTAAATCAATGATTTTCTGTCTTACTCCAGAAAACGATGTCAGCTAGGTCTATCAGCAAACAAATGGCTTAGCAACATAGAATCATTTCTAACTCAGTGGTTCTCAACCTTGGCCCTGGGGACCCCCTGTGTAGCTTGGTTTTGTTCCAAACACAAGTGCAAATCACTTCAATGAGTTTAATGAAAAAATAAAAAGAACTTGAACATGTGTTAAATGACCTAATTATGAGTCTATTGATTCACCGCAGCATAAGTTTTCTCAGTTAAGATACCTCTTTGTATGTACTTGTTTGTAATATAGCACAATTAAGAAATGTGGGGGCATTGATTCTTCATGGCATGCATACTTATTTCTGACAATGTGGCCTAAGAGGGTCAATAATCCCTCTAAACATGGAAGGCGGTACTAGTATGAAACTTGAGTGGTGGTGCGTGAAGTTGGTGGAATGTGACCATTTGCGTTGTAGTTTCAATATTGAAATTTGTTAGCAACTTACCAAATAAAAGCACATAACAGCTTGGAAATTTGAGCCCAACTCATGCAGTATATCAGCAAATGCCATTGGCACTGTTATCCATTCCTTTTGGGGTCACACCTGTTCTGTGCAATGTAATTTAATTTCACTCCAGATCTTGCTGAACAATGATTTTAGAATTTTATGTTGACATGGTGAAGATTGCTCTTTGTGAATTGAGCATTATCAAAGTTTTTAATTTTTCAACATGGTTCTGCAGGTGACGTGACAACTGTGGTTAAGCTTGCTCAGAAATTAGAAGACTGTTAGTCGTCGCTGAGTGGGCCCGAACCACCATACTGCTGGAGGGTGTCAGGTGACAAGGGAGGGTCAGCAGCAGTGATTGGCGCTTCTCACCCCCGTAGTTTGGTCCCGCAAGCTCAGTTGGTGGAGCATGGGATGCTTGATGTCGGGCATGTGGATTCCGAGCTACATGTTGGGTGTTATGTTTTACTCTTGTGCTTTAAAATAAAATTTCATTGCAAGTGATTGAAGTATCAGAATCTGTCTTTCTAGCCATATTTGGAAGGTAATGGCTAAATATGTAGCAGTGACATGTTGCAGCTGCTTTAGAACAGGAACAGATGACACCGTAACTGTGCTCTACAGAGAATTTATTTGGCTGGCGCCGTGGCTTAGTTGGTTAAAGTGCCTGTCTAGTAAACAGGAGATCCTGGGTTCGAATCCCAGCGGTGCCTTGTTTTCCACCTCTGCGTGTGCCAGACTGCTTCCTTGGTGCTGTTGATGAATTCAGTGAGCTGTTTGCTCAGAAGTCCTCAATAAAAATAGTATTTTCCAGGAAATTATGATAAATTGTTCACAACGTTTCGTCAGGTGCAGTGTCTTCTACTGCTACCACAGAGTGAATGCGTAAGTGAATGTGATGATGAGAAAACTTTTGGTTACGCTGAGGTATAAAACACTATTCTCACCTACTGAATAAATGAATTGTCAATCAAGACAGACTGTACTAAAAAGGGCGACAGTGCCGTAAACAACACGTGGTATTACACACGGGGTCATTAGAACTTAGGACCCTGGGAACATAGAACATACGCTCCCCAAAATAGTTTATGTACGTCAGAAGTCTGTGTGACTTTATATGTAAATTTCAAGCTGCTCCATGTCTTCGAACAATACCCCAATACCCAGACAGGAAATGTACAATCCAATAATTGCTAATTATGCAAATTAACAACAACAACAACATACGGATCCTGCTATATATGCTTATTCACAGTTTGGCTTATTTTGCGTAGGTATGTTATGTTTTACTTTTTTAGACCTGTTCTGTACATTTAATCAGGTGGGCTGTTTTTTTTATTTGTTTTTTATGCGTTGTATTGTTTATAATGGTTTGGTGGGGCGGCATGTCCCATACGTACACAGCACACAGCACAACTTTTCAGGGTTCCCAACAAAAATAACCACAATGATCACAGACTCTCATCCCTTAAAAACATTCCTTTCTGTATCTTCTGACCCCATGTCAACAGACAGAATTCACAAACAACTTCCACACAATAAAGCCACAAACGTTTTTTCATTTTTTTCTTCTTTTTCCTGCCTGATTAATATAATCACTAATGCTCCAGGCCCTCAAAGAATATGTCTCCCTATTGGACATTTAGGTACATCAGCCAATAAAAACATCGGATACACACACAAAATGGACATATATACGATTGTACTTGTTTATTAAAAGTAAAACTAAACTTTGCAACAGTGATGTCTACTTCCCTTATAGCTCACTGTGTCGCGTGTTTGTCAGTGGAACTTTTTAGATGAGTGACAAATCCGGCTTCAAATCCCCCCTAAGACTAACAATAAAACAAACAAAAACTGACTAAAACCCGGAACCCTCCCGAATATGGAACATGGACTGAAGGAAAAAAGCTGTTCCGGGTTTTACTCTGTGCCGTTATCCAGCTAACTCCTGATTCATGAAATACGCCCCTGGTTTCTCTTTCCACTGAACTTTGAGAATCTTGACAATGAAAATTTGGGAGGAAGTGATGAAAAAAGACAATGCTTGTAGTCTCCCTTCCCTTAATAAACAGTATTAGGAAAAATAATCCCACCCCAAACCACCACCCTTTTGGCTAACAATGAAACATGCAGACAGACTGCACCACAGAGACCTGCCCTTTTCATGTGGTCTTGACAATTCTGTGTTATAAAGCCAAGTGAGAAGGACATCACCACCAGCAATCGATGGTCTTCATCCCAAAGCTGTAGCCTTACTAGCTCAGTCAAGCCCAATGTTAGGTGTAGTACCTAACTTGTGTGCAGGAGATATCAAAAAACCAAACTTTGTCTGCAAGCGATTAAAGTAGCTGTATCAGTCTTAAAGAACTTTGCAAGCTAATTGGTAAATATGTAGCAGCAACATAGAATCATTTCTAACTCAGTGGTTCTCAACCTTGGCCCTGGGGACCCCCTGTGTAGCTTGGTTTTGTTCCAAACACAAGTGCAAATCACGTCAATGAGTTTAATGAAAAAATAAAAAGAACTTGAAAATGTGTTAAATGACCTAATTATGAGTCTATTGATTCACCGCAGCATAAGTTTTCTCAGTTAAGATACCTCTTTGTATGTACTTGTTTGTAATATAGCACAATTAAGAAATGTGGGGGCATTGATTCTTCATGGCATGCATACTTATTTCTGACAATGTGGCCTAAGAGGGTCAATAATCCCTCTAAACATGGAAGGCGGTACTAGTATGACACTTGAGTGGTGGTGGCGTGAAGTTGGTGGAATGTGACCATTTGTGTTGTAGTTTCAATGTTGAAATTTGTCAGCAACTTACCAAATAAAAGCACATAACAGCTTGGAAATTTGAGCCCAACTCACGCAGTATATCAGCAAATGCCATTGGCACTGTTATCCATTCCTTTTGGGGTCACACCTGTTCTGTGCAATGTAATTTAATTTCACTCCAGATCTTGATGATTTTAGAATTTTATGTTGACATGGTGAAGATTGCTCTTTGTGAATTGAGCATTATCAAAGTTTTTAATTTTTCAACATGGTTCTGCAGGTGACGTGATGATTCGGAACAACTGTGGTTAAGCTTGCTCAGAAATTAGAAGACTGTTAGTCGTTGCTGAGTGGGCCCGAACCACCATACTGCTGGAGGGTATCAGGTGACAAGGGAGGGTCAGCAGCAGTGATTGGTGCTTCTCACCCCGGTAGTTTGGTCCCGCAAGCTCAGTTGGTGGAGCATGGGATGCTTGATGTCGGGCATGTGGATTCTGAGCTACATGTTGGGTGTTATGTTTTACTCTTGTGCTTTAAAATAAAATTTCATTGCAAGTGATTGAAGTATCAGAATCTGTCTTTCTAGCCATATTTGGAAGGTAATGGCTAAATATGTAGCAGTGACATGTTGCAGCTGCTTTAGAACAGGAACAGATGACACCGTAACTGTGCTCTACAGAGAATTTATTTGGCTGGCGCCGTGGCTTAGTTGGTTAAAGTGCCTGTCTAGTAAACAGGAGATCCTGGGTTCGAATCCCAGCGGTGCCTTGTTTTCCACTTCTGCGTGTGCTTCCTTGGTGCTGTTGATGAATCCAGTGAGCTGTTTGTGGTCCAGCTAACAAAGTGAATCTTTGTGTAAACTAAATGCAGTGATCGATTCAAATAGCTAACTTACTCGTTTGACCCAATTGTGGTCTTTGCATAAATAAAGATAAGCGTTTCACCAATCCAAAGCTTTGCCATACGTAATAGTAGAAAATTGTAGGAAATTTGTCACATTACAAATGGATAATCAAGGTGATACCTTTGTTTAGCTGTAAACCCTGTCTGTAGTTGCATACTTGTAAGAAGCCCCCACCAAAATAGGGGGAGTATCTGAGCAGCGAAGGAATGCAAGTAGTCTTTCCCGGTGCTACTGGAACAGGATTAATTTAATGTTCTCTCAATTATCTGATTCCAACATAATGTTTTAACCTTTTCTCTGTGCTAACGGTCATGCATAGACAGAGGAGACTGCTTTATGCCAGCAGTGTGGCTCTACACAGATTTCCATCTGGCTTGGGAGACCTGGATGTGCCGCTGGCTTGTGTAGCCTGTTTAGATACAATTGTTTTCGGGCCACGATTTGATTCAAGGCAGTAATGCGTGCTCTGATTGGCCACTTCTTTAGATTCTTGGAAGATAACATGGATTTCGTTGGACCGAAAATTACAGACACTCACGGCTGCCTTGGATTGGGGCGCCAACAAGGAACCCTTGTTTTCCTTTTTAAGGAAAAAAAAGATCATGTAACTTTCATTAAATGGTAATTAGCTTCCAAAGCGATATTTTGTAATCTTTTTGTAGCCTCTCACTTGCACTTTTGTCACTTTTATTACCTGTGAACACTTTTTCACTGTCCCTTTAGTCTGGTTATTATTCTTACCCCTCTGCTTACTGGAACCTGCCCCACTTTCCCAGAACTTCACTATTTATTTATTTTTTCTTAATGTTGCGCACGCCATCTACCTCACTCTTAAGACAGCAGGGTCGTAACACTGAAGGTTTCATTTCGATTCTCTTTCTCACTCCCTCTCTCTCTCTCTCTCTCTCTCTCTCTCTCTATTGACATGACAGAATTGTGGAATTTTATTGCCAAAGCTTACTGGAGAAGAAAAAGGAACACATAATATTAAATCTTTGGACAATATAAAACAGCAACACAGTGGCGTGTGAGCTCGTATTGTGTGCATGTGAGTAAATGTGTTGTGGTTGTTGCATCACTCACTATCCCTCAGACTGCAGCAGGCAGAAAAAAACTGCAGAAAGTGTAGAGTGATTTGAATGGTTTCAGGACCAATAATTACAGAAACTCATGCCTGCCTTGGAGCCCCAACGTGGCATTCAGATGACAACTGGATTCTTGGTATTGATGCGTGTCCTGAATGGCTATTTCTTTCAAATCTTGATAGCGGTCAGGGATTTTATTGGATTTCACAACCAATCATTACAGAACGCATACACTGAATAAAGAAGCATGTTTGATGACAAAAACGCTGTTAATCAAAGTTATATCGGATTAAATGTAGTTATTGTACTGTGTCACTCACACCAACCATCCTGCCAGCTATATGTTGCTGCTAAACTTTCCAACCCTGGCAGTTGTCTGGAAAGATGAGATATTTACACGCACCACCAATTGGCGTTCTTTCACATTCACCCAAGTAAAATGTTAATCTGAAAATATTGACAAAATACATTTTGTCGTCTGAAAAATATTTCTGTATTTTTATCTGTCTCATACTGATCAGTAATTCTCTCTCTCTCTCTCTCTCTCTCTCTCTCTCTCTCTCTCAATTCAATGCAATTTGCTTTATTGGCATGAAATACATACAGTAAATATTGCCAAAGCCTTACATAAAAAAAAATTAAAAAAAAAACACACACACACACACACAAATACAGGAATTCCAAATAGAAGGAGAAAAGAGAGAAAACAAGCAATGGGCTATTTATACTAGGATTTAGTTAACTGTAATTATATTTACAAGTTGAACAGGTAACACATTGTACCTTTTACTTGGGTAGTTTCTCACTGTCCCTCAGGTTGTGACAGGCTGAAACATATTCTGCTGCGAGTGGGGCTGTTGACCCTTCTCCCAGAACTATTTTCAGCTTTTCTGTGTTTGTCAGGGAAGGAAATGATTTTATAATTTTAGAAAATTTGTTGAAATATGTTTTCCTTATTTCAGAATATTTTTCACAGTCTGGGAGGAAGTGCATCTCTGTCTCCACCTCTCCTGTCTTACAGTGACCACATAAACGTTCCTCTTTGGGCAACCATGACCTTTTATGTCTACCTTTTTCAATTGTTAAGGTGTGGTAACTGAGCCTGTACTTGGTCAGGATCTATCTCTGCTTCATATCTCTGACAGAGAAGAGATATTCTGCCTGTGTGTATTCTCTGTCCGATAGCAATTCAATTTATTTTGGAGTTTGGTACTGGTCTTCCAATGTTCCAAATATATGTTTTTGATTTGTTTTATAGTTTGGTTAACTCTAATTGGCGATTGTGAAGCAGTGCTGGTCCGAAGCTGGTTTGTGTTAGTACTGGTTCGTTTAGATAGGTTCAGAACCAGCTGACTGAGGGGATACTTTTCTGGGCTTACCTCTTGGGTTTTTAGAGCCTTATATTGTAATGAATTTTCCAGGCTTGTTTTTAGATGCTCGATAAAATTTAGTGCCCTTTTCTGGATTTGAATAAGAATTGGATATCTGCCTAATTCAGCCCTACATGCATTATTTGGAGTATTTCTGTGTACCTGTAGGATATTTTTACAAAATTCTGCATGCAAAATTTCAGCTGGATGTTTTTCCCATCTAGTGTAGACTTGCTGACTGAGTGGACCCCATATTTCACTTCCATATAGCACAATTGGCTGGATAACGCTATTAAATATTTTTGTCCAAATTCTAATGGGAATATTTATTTTATGGAATCTTCTTTTGATCGCATAAAAAGGTCTACGGGCTTTTTCTTTTAATGCATTCACTGCTAGACCAAAGCTCCCAGATACACTGATTTTTTGTCATCTAGGTAATCATAATTGAGTCTATGTTCTAGGGTGGTGTTTCCTAGAGTAAAGCAGTATCTGCTTTCCTGAGACCTGGGCTTTCTTTGGAAGACCATAATTTTGGTCTTTTTCAAATTTACTGTCTAGGCCCAGTTTTGACAGTATTTCTCCAGCAGGTCCAGATGCTGCTGTAGCCCCTGTGCAGTGGGCGACAGCAGCACCAGGTCATCTGCATAGAGCAGACATTTTACGTCCATTTTATTTAGAGTGAGGCCAGGAGCTGCAGATTTTTCCAGTAACACCGCTAACTCATTTATATAAATATTCACAATATTCACAATATCTATAACGTCAATCTGGGTTTTGTGGTTGGTGATGTTTCAGATTTGATAGATGTCTTAATTTTTTCCTTATTGATTTGCTTTTGTCATCAAACCATTTTTCTTTTGAGGTTGATTTTTGATTATTTTTCTGTTTAATTATTTTGAGGTTAGCTTTAATTGCTGATTGATGGAAAATGTCATTTATCATTTTAACTGCCAGATTTATGCCAGTTTGCTTAGGTTTATATTGTGTTAAAATGAAACTGTTAATACGGTTAGTAATTTCAGTGGAACTGATTGCTTTGGTAAATTTGTCCATGTTGTCTGCAGCCCATCTGTATGTCGGATTGAGATTGTACAGCTTAGAGGGCTGTGTTTCAGTGTTCCTCGGTTGTCCAATTCTTTTCAGGTACACGTTGATTTGACAGTGGTCTGAAAATGGGGTTTGTGGTCTGACAGTAAATGCACTGATGAAAGAGGGGTCCATGTCAGTGATGGCATAGTTGACTACACTAGTCCCAAGAGCTGCGCAGTAAGTGAACCTTCCTAAAGAGTCCCCTCTGATGCTGCCATTAAGAATGTACAGGCCTAGGGCTTGACAGAGATGCACTAACTCCCTACCATTTTTATTCACAGCACGGTCAGGGTTGTTTCTCTGCGTTGGGGTTGGTATTAAATTTAGAGGAGTTTGTCCGAATATATGTCTGTTTCCATTGTTATTTATGCAATCTAGCTCTGTTCCAGTCCTAGCGTTAAAATATCCACACAGTAGCACATGGAAATGGCTGATTTCTATGTGGAGATTATGGAAAAATTCCACATCATAATAAGGGGATTCAGTAGGGGGGGGTGTAGGCCGCACACAGGTACACATCATTATCGCACATGACTATTGCTGTTTTAATCTTTAGCCATATGTGTGTTGGGCCTCGTTTTACTGGGGTGATGTGCACTGCCAGGTCTTCCTTAAACCATATTATGATTCCCCCAGAGTCTCTGCCGTGCTTGACATGGTTTCAATTTCAATGATGGCAATATAATTTCCCTGTAACCTGAGGGACAGTGAGTCAGTGCATACAAACGACACCATGTTTCTAACAAAACAATTACATCATAACTATTTACATTATTAATAATGTCAGGGTTTGTGCTCTTGAGCCCAAAGGCCGAGGAGCACATACTCTCTCTCTCACTCTCTCTCTCTCTCTCTCTCTCTTTCTCTCTCTACTGTGTCCGTCATGCGTAAATTGTAATAATAATGCATATAAATGAACCGTAAGATACTTAAATCCGGAGACAGACATACATACACAAAGCCTGCATGTTAAACCGTAGGCTATGAACAAACTCTGTTCCCGGTGATCTACCACCTTGTATGGTTTCACTCCAACCCATAACAAAGCAGGCCTCATTCAACAGCAGTCTTGTTGAGCTGGTGAGTGACATTCTACCAGAAACGTACATTTCCACTTCTAAAAATCTTGGGGGGAAAAAAGATCTTATTCTTGAATCTAAACATTGAGTCATATGGAGGACATGTTAAACTATAAGAAACATATCATGCCATCTCAGAATGTTTTTATGCTTGAATAAAATAGCCTACATTTTCATATGCATTTCACCCCTAAAACGTCAGGCCCTGTCACAGACAAATTTGTATGATAGAATGGTTTCCTAATGAATTGATAAAAATAGCATTTTCTTATTCATCACATGTCCCTGATTGTATCTAACATGGTTTTGTAATTCCTATAAGAAATATAAGCAACTTTTCAGTCAACTAGGGTCAGGCCCTGTCGCAGAATAACCGTCAAGGCACTCATATAGTTGTAAAAGAAACTACCTTTACATAGGAGATTTTTACAAAAATGTAATGGTGGATATATACCCCCACCTTTATCTACACAGTTAAAGAGATTAATTCATCAATATTTTCTCAAATAGTCAATTTTTATATCATAATGTCCTGTGTGACAGGACTGACCGTTTGTTGATGCAGGAAAAGTTATGTTTTGTGTTCTTTAATTAAGTTTTGGTAAGCATTCCTATTTTAAATTATTAGTATGATTTTAATGTTAATGTAATATTAGACTAATATGTTGAAGTTCAGCCAAGGACATATAATAAGGACCTAATTCATTAGAATATGACTGACAACTGATATAGTCCAAACATCTTTTTAATTCAATAAACTAATTTCTGAATTTTTCAATATAAAAACATTTAATTTAACAATATAAAATATAAAAACATATTTAAAACATATTTCAATATAAAAATATATTTAATTTAACAATAACATGGCCAGATACAATAACAATAATAATAACAACAAACAAATTCTCTTTTACTTTGGATTCGTTCCAACTTGATTTTGGGAAAAAGTGACAGCCCTACTCCACAAGCTTTTTGGATCTCATGGTGAAAGGCGGTTACATGTCCTCTCTGGTGGGCCAGAAGAATCGGTTCACTCCCACACAGGCACTTGTGCGTGAACCTCATCAATGGCGGTGATGATGCCTGGGTAGAGGTCTCCGTCATATTTTATGACCCATTCGGTCTCTTCTGTCGTTGGTGTGCTTGGTGTGTTGAAGCTGAATGCCTTTGTGTTATAGCATGTGCACTGTAAAATCTTGTCTACAGTGCACATACAGCTCACATCCCTTTACAACATCTGCCCAGGAGAGGTAGTTACAACCTGGTGTATTCTCATTGTTGATGGGACTTGGGGGATGCTGTCTGGCATGTCCTTCATTGACCTGTCAATGGACACTTCACTTACGTATAAAAGTTTAATAGTGGTGCCTGTGTGCACCGAGGCCTCAAACATCCATTGCATTAGGATGTCGCGGCCGTGGCTCACCAACCGATCTGCACTCCTCTTCATAACACATCCAACCCCATCTGGCGCCCCTTTCCTGTGGCTGGTCTCGAAGAAATTCCACGTGCCAGCTTGGAATCCCTTTTTGTGGAGGAGGGAGGTGAAGAGGCAGAAGTTCCCCTTCTGGCAGTAGTGCATACAAGGTCCATCGCTGAGGAAATGGACCACTGTGACAGCAGGGAAGAGGTTTTTGACATAGGACAGAACGGGGCTTAGATGTTCCCATATGGCTGGGGGCCCCTTCAGTCGTGATGGCGAGATGCTGCTAAGCACACTGGCTCAGCATCTGGTCCTACATATAAAACTCCAGTGTGCAGCGTTGCTTGCTCATGGGATACACCAAAGTGCACTGCCTGGATCTCAGATGCATATTTACATATGTAATTCTCAGAGAAGTCCACAAATATGATACATTCGTTCTCAGCAATGTTCCTCTTCAGTTCTCTGCAGTATCTGTACTGTTGTCGGATGTTGAATGCATGGCGTTTGAATTTCACAAGCATGCCATTGAAGAGCTTGATGAGATCATCTAGCATGCTCTCAACCTTCTTTTTGACTGTATTCTTGAAGGTTGTTTCAATGTTGTCCTTTGGTTGTCCTTTTGTGTCCTCTGTGACCTACTGCATGTATGCTACCTGGGTGGAGCCTTCATACTCCCTGAGCAATGGGAAGTCCTTCTCTTTGCAGTTCCCACAGTCATTGTACATGTACTCTTTGTTCGTTTTGTCACAACAGATATCTGCCATCAACGTTTCCAGTTCAGGGGTGTTGAGCAACTTCATGCTGCAAAACTTTTGAGCTGCAAAGCTCAAGTTCTCATGCAATTTGCACAAGCATGTTTCCCTATCAGAAAGCGTTAGGTGCACTACTGATACGGTGATTTGTATAACGTTCTTTACGGTGGTGCATTTGCTTTGAATTGTAAGTGTTTCCGAGCTAAGTCAGCTTATTGTGTAACCAGCAAGATTTTCCATTGTATTCATACTGCCGGTCGCCATTTTATATTTGGGAATGCCATGCGTTTTCTAGAGTGATGAATCAAGCTTCACTATCTGGCAGTCTGAGAGACGAATCTGGGTTTGGCGGAATGGATAGTACCAACTGGTAAGTTTGATGGAGGAGGAATAATGGTCTCAGGCTGTTTTTCATGGTTTGGGCTAAGCCCCTTAGTTCAAGTGAAGGGAAATCTTAATGCTACAACATACAGGGACATTCTAGAAAATTCCAATGTGTTGGTAACAGTTTGGGGAGGGCCCTTTCCTGTTCCAATGCCCCCATGCACAAAGCAAAGTCTGTAAAGAAATGGTTTGGTGGGGAAGAACTTGACTGGCCTGCACAGGGTCCTGACCTCTACCCCATCAAACACCGGTGGAATGAATTGGAATGCTGACTGCAAGCCAGGTCTTATGCCCAACATCACTGTCCAAAGTCACTAATGCTGTTGTGACTGAATGGAAGCAAATTCTTGCAGCCATGTTCCAAAATATACTGGAAAGCCTTCCCAGATTAGCAGAGACTGTTAAAGCAACAGGGGGGTCCAATTTGGAATGAGATGTTCAACAAGTACATATGGGTGTGATGTTCAGGTGTCCACATACAGGAAATGTATTTTCCATCAGTGGATAATAAGGGGCTTAGCTGGATGATTTCTGTGACATAAATATGGAAGGTATTTATTTAATTATTTGATGCTTGATGTGGCATGTAATAAACTTAATGGGATAAGTTTCTACATTAACAATTAAACAATACATTTTACTGCATACTACTGCTGTACATATTGATATGATATGAATTATTAATACCGTATGTGATTAAAAGCATATAAAGTTGCATGTAAAGTGAAAGTAAATGTATAAAGCAAATATAAGTGTAATGAAAATTCTGCATTTCATGATGGTATATCATGCTGTTAGAATCTGGAATATTACACACTATTCTGTCACAAGTGTTTTTGTTTTTGTTTTGTTTGTTTTGACTGTTGTAATGGTCAGTCCGTATTGAACTTGACTGGGGAAGGAATAAAAGCTCATGGCTAAGATGATTTCCAGTGTCCATTTCATGCACCTGCCATGGCCCGGATGCCTTCGCTGCAGATTACCCCAGTGTGATCGCCAGTGCTTGGTGTTACAAGTACTGAGACATTTGAAGGATTTTGGTACCCTTATCTTAAAAAAGGTCTGTTTTTATATTACTATTTTTGAGTGAAGGTTACTTTAGTTAACTGGTAACAAACAGTTAAAACCCCTCACTTATCCAACATGTAAAATCTATTTAGTTAATTCTTTTCAAAGATAGATAATATTTTAATTGCCGATTTCGTTGATCGGCAGAACAATCTGTTGAATCATCCTTCATCAGATGTGACTCGCAACCAGAAAAAAATTAATGAAATTGAAATGAAATGAATAAATTCACATCTAATCAAAAGAAAAGGTTCAACTACCTTAAAAAACAAAATTTATGAAGTTCTTTGTAAATTGTTATTTCTCTTTTTGTTTTCCAAGGCAAATGTGATTGACGTTGTGGTCGTACCGACTTTGGTTTGAATCTGTGTCACGGCGTACTTTGGGCTTTAGTTGTCTCATGTTTATGTTGCAAGATTTAATTTTGCTTGTATCGTATTGATGAAAATCCTTGTTACTACATAGTTTCACAAGTGTTATGTTTTTTTTTGTTTGGCCAGTTGGGCATTTGGTAGCTTTCCCATATGGTCTAGCGGTTAGGATTCCTGGTTTTCACCCAGGTGGCCCGGGTTCGACTCCCGGTATGGGAAAATGACCTTTTAAATCAAAAAAGATCAGAGGAATGAGCTGTGGTCTGTGCTCAAAGGAATTTCTGTGATTGGCTTCTCTGTCTGTGACTTACCAAAGAAAAACATCCAGCAAGTGATTGACATGTCCGACAGCCTCGTTCTTATTGAAGCTGCACAAGTTTATCCAAAAAAAAACTGACAACATGCAGCTTCCTATGTGGGCAGTATCAAACTGGTCATGCATTTTTTTTTTTTCAAAAGGATGACAAACTTGTCTTTAGAATATTTGGATATACTGATATTCCTCTACTGGTTCCAAAAGAGGACCACGTCAAGGTTCTCATATAGTCTTGCCCTAAGGATTCCAGGTCACCCAGCTCCTCCAGTCTCCTCGGAATCAATTCCAGGAATGGGAAGCACCAGAGGCGGAAAGAGCATTCCCAGTAGCATCCGTTGGCCGCATGCCGTGATCGTATAGTGGTTAGTACTCTGCGTTGTGGCCGCAGCAACCCCGGGTCGAATCCGGGTCACGGCAACTTTTGGGTACGTGACTCATTTGAGTCATGTTTTAATTTCTGAAGACTTTGTTTTGCTTCTGTCGTATTAATAAAAGTTCTTGTTTGTAAATAGTTTCAGGAGTGTTATATCCCTCTGTGTGTTTTCCAGGGCAAGATTGCACAGGTTTTCTCGTATAAAAACTTGAATGTTTAATTCACATAGTGAATTTTCTTGAAAAACTGTGGTTAATGTTTCTTAATTGTTCATAACATTTTCAGAGCACTACAGGCAATGTGGTATAGGGGAGCTGGATGGCACCCATCAACTGCATTCAATGATCGTGTAGCGGTTAGTGATCGACGTCGTAGTCATACCGATTTTGGTTTAAATCCAAGTCACGGCGTACTTTGGGCTTTGGTTGTGTCATGCTTATGTTGAAAGCTTTCATTTTGCTTGTACCGTACTGATGAAAATCCTTGTAACTACATAGTTTCACAAGTGTTATGTTTTTTTTTTTTGGTCAGTCTAGTATTGCACGCCTTTCCCATATGGTCTAGCGGTTAGGATTCCTGGTTTTCACCCAGGCGGCCCGGGTTCGACTCCCAGTATGGGAAAATGACCTTTTAAATCAAAAAAGATCAGAGGAATGAGCTGTGGTCTGTGCTCAAAGGAATTTCTGTGATTGGCTTCTCTGTCTGTGACTTACCAAAGAAAAACATCCAGCAAGTGATTGACATGTCCGACAGCCTCGTTCTTATTGAAGCTGCACAAGTTTATCAAAAAAAAAACTGACATCATGCAGCTTCCTATGTGGGCAGTATCAAACTGGTCATGCATTTTTTTTTTTTCAAAAGGATGACAAACTTGTCTTTAGAATATTTGGATATACTGATATTCCTCTACTGGTTCCAAAAGAGGACCACGTCAAGGTTCTCATATAGTCTTGCCCTAAGGATTCCAGGTCACCCAGCTCCTCCAGTCTCCTCGGAATCAATTCCAGGAATGGGAAGCACCAGAGGCGGAAACAGCATTCCCAGTAGCATCCGTTGGCCGCATGCCGTGATCGTATAGTGGTTAGTACTCTGCGTTGTGGCCGCAGCAACCCCGGTTCGAATCCGGGTCACGGCAACTTTTGGGTACGTGACTCATTTGAGTCGTGTTTTAATTTCTGAAGACTTTGTTTTGCTTCTGTCGTATTAATAAAAGTTCTTGTTCGTAAATAGTTTCAGGAGTGTTATATCCCTCTGTGTGTTTTCCAGGGCAAGATTGCACAGGTTTTCTCGTATAAAAACTTGAATGTTTAATTCACATAGTGAATTTTCTTGAAAAACTGTGGTTAATGTTTCTTAATTGTTCATAACATTTTCAGAGCACTACAGGCAATGTGGTATAGGGGAGCTGGATGGCACCCATCAACTGCATTCAATGATCGTGTAGCGGTTAGTGATCGACGTCGTAGTCATACCGATTTTGGTTTAAATCCAAGTCACGGCGTACTTTGGGCTTTGGTTGTGTCATGCTTATGTTGAAAGCTTTCATTTTGCTTGTACCGTACTGATGAAAATCCTTGTAACTACATAGTTTCACAAGTGTTATGTTTTTTTTTTTTGGTCAGTCTAGTATTGTGCGCCTTTCCCATATGGTCTAGCGGTTAGGATTCCTGGTTTTCACCCAGGCGGCCCGGGTTCGACTCCCGGTATGGGAAAATGACCTTTTAAATCAAAAAAGATCAGAGGAATGAGCTGTGGTCTGTGCTCAAAGGAATTTCTGTGATTGGCTTCTCTGTCTGTGACTTACCAAAGAAAAACATCCAGCAAGTGATTGACATGTCCGACAGCCTCGTTCTTATTGAAGCTGCACAAGTTTATCCAAAAAAAAACTGACAACATGCAGCTTCCTATGTGGGCAGTATCAAACTGGTCATGCATTTTTTTTTTTCAAAAGGATGACAAACTTGTCTTTAGAATATTTGGATATACTGATATTCCTCTACTGGTTCCAATAGAGGACCACGTCAAGGTTCTCATATAGTCTTGCCCTAAGGATTCCAGGTCACCCAGCTCCTCCAGTCTCCTCGGAATCAATTCCAGGAATGGGAAGCACCAGAGGCGGAAACAGCATTCCCAGTAGCATCCGTTGGCCGCATGCCGTGATCGTATAGTGGTTAGTACTCTGCGTTGTGGCCGCAGCAACACCGGTTCGAATCCGGGTCACGGCAACTTTTGGGTACGTGACTCATTTGAGTCGTGTTTTAATTTCTGAAGACTTTGTTTTGCTTCTGTCGTATTAATAAAAGTTCTTGTTCGTAAATAGTTTCAGGAGTGTTATATCCCTCTGTGTGTTTTCCAGGGCAAGATTGCACAGGTTTTCTCGTATAAAAACTTGAATGTTTAATTCACATAGTGATTTTTCTTGAAAAACTGTGGTTAATGTTTCTTAATTGTTCATAACATTTTCAGAGCACTACAGGCAATGTGGTATAGGGGAGCTGGATGGCACCCATCAACTGCATTCAATGATCGTGTAGCGGTTAGTGATCGACGTCGTAGTCATACCGATTTTGGTTTAAATCCAAGTCACGGCGTACTTTGGGCTTTGGTTGTGTCATGCTTATGTTGAAAGCTTTCATTTTGCTTGTACCGTACTGATGAAAATCCTTGTAACTACATAGTTTCACAAGTGTTATGTTTTTTTTTTTTGGTCAGTCTAGTATTGTGCGCCTTTCCCATATGGTCTAGCGGTTAGGATTCCTGGTTTTCACCCAGGCGGCCCGGGTTCGACTCCCGGTATGGGAAAATGACCTTTTAAATCAAAAAAGATCAGAGGAATGAGCTGTGGTCTGTGCTCAAAGGAATTTCTGTGATTGGCTTCTCTGTCTGTGACTTACCAAAGAAAAACATCCAGCAAGTGATTGACATGTCCGACAGCCTCGTTCTTATTGAAGCTGCACAAGTTTATCCAAAAAAAAACTGACAACATGCAGCTTCCTATGTGGGCAGTATCAAACTGGTCATGCATTTTTTTTTTTTCAAAAGGATGACAAACTTGTCTTTAGAATATTTGGATATACTGATATTCCTCTACTGGTTCCAAAAGAGGACCACGTCAAGGTTCTCATATAGTCTTGCCCTAAGGATTCCAGGTCACCCAGCTCCTCCAGTCTCCTCGGAATCAATTCCAGGAATAGGAAGCACCAGAGGCGGAAACAGCATTCCCAGTAGCATCCGTTGGCCGCATGCCGTGATCGTATAGTGGTTAGTACTCTGCGTTGTGGCCGCAGCAACCCCGGTTCGAATCCGGGTCACGGCAACTTTTGGGTACGTGACTCATTTGAGTCGTGTTTTAATTTCTGAAGACTTTGTTTTGCTTCTGTCGTATTAATAAAAGTTCTTGTTCGTAAATAGTTTCAGGAGTGTTTATCCCTCTGTGTGTTTTCCAGGGCAAGATTGCACAGGTTTTCTCGTATAAAAACTTGAATGTTTAATTCACATAGTGAATTTTCTTGAAAAACTGTGGTTAATGTTTCTTAATTGTTCATAACATTTTCAGAGCACTACAGGCAATGTGGTATAGGGGAGCTGGATGGCACCCATCAACTGCATTCAATGATCGTGTAGCGGTTAGTGATCGACGTCGTAGTCATACCGATTTTGGTTTAAATCCAAGTCACGGCGTACTTTGGGCTTTGGTTGTGTCATGCTTATGTTGAAAGCTTTCATTTTGCTTGTACCGTACTGATGAAAATCCTTGTAACTACATAGTTTCACAAGTGTTATGTTTTTTTTTTTTGGTCAGTCTAGTATTGTGCGCCTTTCCCATATGGTCTAGCGGTTAGGATTCCTGGTTTTCACCCAGGCGGCCTGGGTTCGACTCCCGGTATGGGAAAATGACCTTTTAAATCAAAAAAGATCAGAGGAATGAGCTGTGGTCTGTGCTCAAAGGAATTTCTGTGATTGGCTTCTCTGTCTGTGACTTACCAAAGAAAAACATCCAGCAAGTGATTGACATGTCCGACAGCCTCGTTCTTATTGAAGCTGCACAAGTTTATCCAAAAAGAAACTGACAACATGCAGCTTCCTATGTGGGCAGTATCAAACTGGTCATGCATTTTTTTTTTTCAAAAGGATGACAAACTTGTCTTTAGAATATTTGGATATACTGATATTCCTCTACTGGTTCCAATAGAGGACCACGTCAAGGTTCTCATATAGTCTTGCCCTAAGGATTCCAGGTCACCCAGCTCCTCCAGTCTCCTCGGAATCAATTCCAGGAATGGGAAGCACCAGAGGCGGAAACAGCATTCCCAGTAGCATCCGTTGGCCGCATGCCGTGATCGTATAGTGGTTAGTACTCTGCGTTGTGGCCGCAGCAACACCGGTTCGAATCCGGGTCACGGCAACTTTTGGGTACGTGACTCATTTGAGTCGTGTTTTAATTTCTGAAGACTTTGTTTTGCTTCTGTCGTATTAATAAAAGTTCTTGTTCGTAAATAGTTTCAGAAGTGTTATATCCCTCTGTGTGTTTTCCAGGGCAAGATTGCACAGGTTTTCTCGTATAAAAACTTGAATGTTTAATTCACATAGTGATTTTTCTTGAAAAACTGTGGTTAATGTTTCTTAATTGTTCATAACATTTTCAGAGCACTACAGGCAATGTGGTATAGGGGAGCTGGATGGCACCCATCAACTGCATTCAATGATCGTGTAGCGGTTAGTGATCGACGTCGTAGTCATACCGATTTTGGTTTAAATCCAAGTCACGGCGTACTTTGGGCTTTGGTTGTGTCATGCTTATGTTGAAAGCTTTCATTTTGCTTGTACCGTACTGATGAAAATCCTTGTAACTACATAGTTTCACAAGTGTTATGTTTTTTTTTTTTGGTCAGTCTAGTATTGTGCGCCTTTCCCATATGGTCTAGCGGTTAGGATTCCTGGTTTTCACCCAGGCGGCCCGGGTTCGACTCCCGGTATGGGAAAATGACCTTTTAAATCAAAAAAGATCAGAGGAATGAGCTGTGGTCTGTGCTCAAAGGAATTTCTGTGATTGGCTTCTCTGTCTGTGACTTACCAAAGAAAAACATCCAGCAAGTGATTGACATGTCCGACAGCCTCGTTCTTATTGAAGCTGCACAAGTTTATCCAAAAAAAAACTGACAACATGCAGCTTCCTATGTGGGCAGTATCAAACTGGTCATGCATTTTTTTTTTTTCAAAAGGATGACAAACTTGTCTTTAGAATATTTGGATATACTGATATTCCTCTACTGGTTCCAAAAGAGGACCACGTCAAGGTTCTCATATAGTCTTGCCCTAAGGATTCCAGGTCACCCAGCTCCTCCAGTCTCCTCGGAATCAATTCCAGGAATAGGAAGCACCAGAGGCGGAAACAGCATTCCCAGTAGCATCCGTTGGCCGCATGCCGTGATCGTATAGTGGTTAGTACTCTGCGTTGTGGCCGCAGCAACCCCGGTTCGAATCCGGGTCACGGCAACTTTTGGGTACGTGACTCATTTGAGTCGTGTTTTAATTTCTGAAGACTTTGTTTTGCTTCTGTCGTATTAATAAAAGTTCTTGTTCGTAAATAGTTTCAGGAGTGTTTATCCCTCTGTGTGTTTTCCAGGGCAAGATTGCACAGGTTTTCTCGTATAAAAACTTGAATGTTTAATTCACATAGTGAATTTTCTTGAAAAACTGTGGTTAATGTTTCTTAATTGTTCATAACATTTTCAGAGCACTACAGGCAATGTGGTATAGGGGAGCTGGATGGCACCCATCAACTGCATTCAATGATCGTGTAGCGGTTAGTGATCGACGTCGTAGTCATACCGATTTTGGTTTAAATCCAAGTCACGGCGTACTTTGGGCTTTGGTTGTGTCATGCTTATGTTGAAAGCTTTCATTTTGCTTGTACCGTACTGATGAAAATCCTTGTAACTACATAGTTTCACAAGTGTTATGTTTTTTTTTTTTGGTCAGTCTAGTATTGTGCGCCTTTCCCATATGGTCTAGCGGTTAGGATTCCTGGTTTTCACCCAGGCGGCCTGGGTTCGACTCCCGGTATGGGAAAATGACCTTTTAAATCAAAAAAGATCAGAGGAATGAGCTGTGGTCTGTGCTCAAAGGAATTTCTGTGATTGGCTTCTCTGTCTGTGACTTACCAAAGAAAAACATCCAGCAAGTGATTGACATGTCCGACAGCCTCGTTCTTATTGAAGCTGCACAAGTTTATCCAAAAAGAAACTGACAACATGCAGCTTCCTATGTGGGCAGTATCAAACTGGTCATGCATTTTTTTTTTTCAAAAGGATGACAAACTTGTCTTTAGAATATTTGGATATACTGATATTCCTCTACTGGTTCCAATAGAGGACCACGTCAAGGTTCTCATATAGTCTTGCCCTAAGGATTCCAGGTCACCCAGCTCCTCCAGTCTCCTCGGAATCAATTCCAGGAATGGGAAGCACCAGAGGCGGAAACAGCATTCCCAGTAGCATCCGTTGGCCGCATGCCGTGATCGTATAGTGGTTAGTACTCTGCGTTGTGGCCGCAGCAACCCCGGTTCGAATCCGGGTCACGGCAACTTTTGGGTACGTGACTCATTTGAGTCATGTTTTAATTTCTGAAGACTTTGTTTTGCTTCTGTCGTATTAATAAAAGTTCTTGTTCGTAAATAGTTTCAGGAGTGTTATATCCCTCTGTGTGTTTTCCAGGGCAAGATTGCACAGGTTTTCTCGTATAAAAACTTGAATGTTTAATTCACATAGTGAATTTTCTTGAAAAACTGTGGTTAATGTTTCTTAATTGTTCATAACATTTTCAGAGCACTACAGGCAATGTGGTATAGGGGAGCTGGATGGCACCCATCAACTGCATTCAATGATCGTGTAGCGGTTAGTGATCGACGTCGTAGTCATACCGATTTTGGTTTAAATCCAAGTCACGGCGTACTTTGGGCTTTGGTGGTGTCATGCTTATGTTGAAAGCTTTCATTTTGCTTGTATCGTATTGATGAAAATCCTTGTAACTACATAGTTTCACAAGTGTTATGTTTTTTTTTTTTGGTCAGTCTAGTATTGTGCGCCTTTCCCATATGGTCTAGCGGTTAGGATTCCTGGTTTTCACCCAGGCGGCCCGGGTTCGACTCCCGGTATGGGAAAATGACCTTTTAAATCAAAAAAGATCAGAGGAATGAGCTGTGGTCTGTGCTCAAAGGAATTTCTGTGATTGGCTTCTCTGTCTGTGACTTACCAAAGAAAAACATCCAGCAAGTGATTGACATGTCCGACAGCCTCGTTCTTATTGAAGCTGCACAAGTTTATCCAAAAAAAAACTGACAACATGCAGCTTCCTATGTGGGCAGTATCAAACTGGTCATGCATTTTTTTTTTTTCAAAAGGATGACAAACTTGTCTTTAGAATATTTGGATATACTGATATTCCTCTACTGGTTCCAAAAGAGGACCACGTCAAGGTTCTCATATAGTCTTGCCCTAAGGATTCCAGGTCACCCAGCTCCTCCAGTCTCCTCGGAATCAATTCCAGGAATAGGAAGCACCAGAGGCGGAAACAGCATTCCCAGTAGCATCCGTTGGCCGCATGCCGTGATCGTATAGTGGTTAGTACTCTGCGTTGTGGCCGCAGCAACCCCGGTTCGAATCCGGGTCACGGCAACTTTTGGGTACGTGACTCATTTGAGTCGTGTTTTAATTTCTGAAGACTTTGTTTTGCTTCTGTCGTATTAATAAAAGTTCTTGTTCGTAAATAGTTTCAGGAGTGTTTATCCCTCTGTGTGTTTTCCAGGGCAAGATTGCACAGGTTTTCTCGTATAAAAACTTGAATGTTTAATTCACATAGTGAATTTTCTTGAAAAACTGTGGTTAATGTTTCTTAATTGTTCATAACATTTTCAGAGCACTACAGGCAATGTGGTATAGGGGAGCTGGATGGCACCCATCAACTGCATTCAATGATCGTGTAGCGGTTAGTGATCGACGTCGTAGTCATACCGATTTTGGTTTAAATCCAAGTCACGGCGTACTTTGGGCTTTGGTGGTGTCATGCTTATGTTGAAAGCTTTCATTTTGCTTGTATCGTATTGATGAAAATCCTTGTAACTACATAGTTTCACAAGTGTTATGTTTTTTTTTTTTGGTCAGTCTAGTATTGTGCGCCTTTCCCATATGGTCTAGCGGTTAGGATTCCTGGTTTTCACCCAGGCGGCCCGGGTTCGACTCCCGGTATGGGAAAATGACCTTTTAAATCAAAAAAGATCAGAGGAATGAGCTGTGGTCTGTGCTCAAAGGAATTTCTGTGATTGGCTTCTCTGTCTGTGACTTACCAAAGAAAAACATCCAGCAAGTGATTGGCATGGTCGACAGCCTCGTTCTTATTGAAGTTCATCCAAAAAAAACTGACAACATGCAGCTTCCTATGTGGGCAGTATCAAACTGGTCATGCATTTTTTTTTTTCAAAAGGATGACAAACTTGTCTTTAGAATATTTGGATATACTGATATTCCTCTACTGGTTCCAATAGAGGACCACGTCAAGGTTCTCATATAGTCTTGCCCTAAGGATTCCAGGTCACCCAGCTCCTCTAGCCTCCTCGGAATCAATTCCAGGAATGGGAAGCACCAGAGGTGGAAACAGCATTCCCAGTAGCATCTGTTGGCCGCATGCCGTGATCGTATAGTGGTTAGTACTCTGCGTTGTGGCCGCAGCAACCCCGGTTCGAATCCGGGTCACGGCAACTTTTGGGTACGTGACTCATTTGAGTCGTGTTTTAATTTCTGAAGACTTTGTTTTGCTTCTGTCGTATTAATAAAAGTTCTTGTTCGTAAATAGTTTCAGGAGTGTTATATCCCTCTGTGTGTTTTCCAGGGCAAGATTGCACAGGTTTTCTCGTATAAAAACTTGAATGTTTAATTCACATAGTGATTTTTCTTGAAAAACTGTGGTTAATGTTTCTTAATTGTTCATAACATTTTCAGAGCACTACAGGCAATGTGGTATAGGGGAGCTGGATGGCACCCATCAACTGCATTCAATGATCGTGTAGCGGTTAGTGATCGACGTCGTAGTCATACCGATTTTGGTTTAAATCCAAGTCACGGCGTACTTTGGGCTTTGGTTGTGTCATGCTTATGTTGAAAGCTTTCATTTTGCTTGTACCGTACTGATGAAAATCCTTGTAACTACATAGTTTCACAAGTGTTATGTTTTTTTTTTTTGGTCAGTCTAGTATTGTGCGCCTTTCCCATATGGTCTAGCGGTTAGGATTCCTGGTTTTCACCCAGGCGGCCCGGGTTCGACTCCCGGTATGGGAAAATGACCTTTTAAATCAAAAAAGATCAGAGGAATGAGCTGTGGTCTGTGCTCAAAGGAATTTCTGTGATTGGCTTCTCTGTCTGTGACTTACCAAAGAAAAACATCCAGCAAGTGATTGACATGTCCGACAGCCTCGTTCTTATTGAAGCTGCACAAGTTTATCCAAAAAAAAACTGACAACATGCAGCTTCCTATGTGGGCAGTATCAAACTGGTCATGCATTTTTTTTTTTTTCAAAAGGATGACAAACTTGTCTTTAGAATATTTGGATATACTGATATTCCTCTACTGGTTCCAAAAGAGGACCACGTCAAGGTTCTCATATAGTCTTGCCCTAAGGATTCCAGGTCACCCAGCTCCTCCAGTCTCCTCGGAATCAATTCCAGGAATGGGAAGCACCAGAGGCGGAAAGAGCATTCCCAGTAGCATCCGTTGGCCGCATGCCGTGATCGTATAGTGGTTAGTACTCTGCGTTGTGGCCGCAGCAACCCCGGTTCGAATCCGGGTCACGGCAACTTTTGGGTACGTGACTCATTTGAGTCGTGTTTTAATTTCTGAAGACTTTGTTTTGCTTCTGTCGTATTAATAAAAGTTCTTGTTCGTAAATAGTTTCAGGAGTGTTATATCCCTCTGTGTGTTTTCCAGGGCAAGATTGCACAGGTTTTCTCGTATAAAAACTTGAATGTTTAATTCACATAGTGAATTTTCTTGAAAAACTGTGGTTAATGTTTCTTAATTGTTCATAACATTTTCAGAGCACTACAGGCAATGTGGTATAGGGGAGCTGGATGGCACCCATCAACTGCATTCAATGATCGTGTAGCGGTTAGTGATCGACGTCGTAGTCATACCGATTTTGGTTTAAATCCAAGTCACGGCGTACTTTGGGCTTTGGTTGTGTCATGCTTATGTTGAAAGCTTTCATTTTGCTTGTACCGTACTGATGAAAATCCTTGTAACTACATAGTTTCACAAGTGTTATGTTTTTTTTTTTGGTCAGTCTAGTATTGTGCGCCTTTCCCATATGGTCTAGCGGTTAGGATTCCTGGTTTTCACCCAGGCGGCCCGGGTTCGACTCCCGGTATGGGAAAATGACCTTTTAAATCAAAAAAGATCAGAGGAATGAGCTGTGGTCTGTGCTCAAAGGAATTTCTGTGATTGGCTTCTCTGTCTGTGACTTACCAAAGAAAAACATCCAGCAAGTGATTGACATGTCCGACAGCCTCGTTCTTATTGAAGCTGCACAAGTTTATCCAAAAAAAAACTGACAACATGCAGCTTCCTATGTGGGCAGTATCAAACTGGTCATGCATTTTTTTTTTTTCAAAAGGATGACAAACTTGTCTTTAGAATATTTGGATATACTGATATTCCTCTACTGGTTCCAAAAGAGGACCACGTCAAGGTTCTCATATAGTCTTGCCCTAAGGATTCCAGGTCACCCAGCTCCTCCAGTCTCCTCGGAATCAATTCCAGGAATAGGAAGCACCAGAGGCGGAAACAGCATTCCCAGTAGCATCCGTTGGCCGCATGCCGTGATCGTATAGTGGTTAGTACTCTGCGTTGTGGCCGCAGCAACCCCGGTTCGAATCCGGGTCACGGCAACTTTTGGGTACGTGACTCATTTGAGTCGTGTTTTAATTTCTGAAGACTTTGTTTTGCTTCTGTCGTATTAATAAAAGTTCTTGTTCGTAAATAGTTTCAGGAGTGTTATATCCCTCTGTGTGTTTTCCAGGGCAAGATTGCACAGGTTTTCTCGTATAAAAACTTGAATGTTTAATTCACATAGTGAATTTTCTTGAAAAACTGTGGTTAATGTTTCTTAATTGTTCATAACATTTTCAGAGCACTACAGGCAATGTGGTATAGGGGAGCTGGATGGCACCCATCAACTGCATTCAACGATCGTGTAGCGGTTAGAGATCGACGTCGTAGTCATACCGATTTTGGTTTAAATCCAAGTCACGGCGTACTTTGGGCTTTGGTTGTGTCATGCTTATGTTGAAAGCTTTCATTTTGCTTGTACCGTACTGATGAAAATCCTTGTAACTACATAGTTTCACAAGTGTTATGTTTTTTTTTTTTGGTCAGTCTAGTATTGTGCGCCTTTCCCATATGGTCTAGCGGTTAGGATTCCTGGTTTTCACCCAGGCAGCCCGGGTTCGACTCCCGGTATGGGAAAATGACCTTTTAAATCAAAAAAGATCAGAGGAATGAGCTGTGGTCTGTGCTCAAAGGAATTTCTGTGATTGGCTTCTCTGTCTGTGACTTACCAAAGAAAAACATCCAGCAAGTGATTGACATGTCCGACAGTCTCGTTCTTATTGAAGTTCATCCAAAAAAAACTGACAACATGCAGCTTCCTATGTGGGCAGTATCAAACTGGTCATGCATTTTTTTTTTTTCAAAAGGATGACAAACTTGTCTTTAGAATATTTGGATATACTGATATTCCTCTACTGGTTCCAATAGAGGACCACGTCAAGGTTCTCATATAGTCTTGCCCTAAGGATTCCAGGTCACCCAGCTCCTCCAGTCTCCTCGGAATCAATTCCAGGAATGGGAAGCACCAGAGGTGGAAACAGCATTCCCAGTAGCATCCGTTGGCCGCATGCCGTGATCGTATAGTGGTTAGTACTCTGCGTTGTGGCCGCAGCAACCCCGGTTCGAATCCGGGTCACGGCAACTTTTGGGTACGTGACTCATTTGAGTCATGTTTTAATTTCTGAAGACTTTGTTTTGCTTCTGTCGTATTAATAAAAGTTCTTGTTCGTAAATAGTTTCAGGAGTGTTATATCCCTCTGTGTGTTTTCCAGGGCAAGATTGCACAGGTTTTCTCGTATAAAAACTTGAATGTTTAATTCACATAGTGATTTTTCTTGAAAAACTGTGGTTAATGTTTCTTATTTGTTCATAACATTTTCAGAGCACTACAGGCAATGTGGTATAGGGGAGCTGGATGGCACCCATCAACTGCATTCAATGATCGTGTAGCGGTTAGTGATCGACGTCGTAGTCATACCGATTTTGGTTTAAATCCAAGTCACGGCGTACTTTGGGCTTTGGTTGTGTCATGCTTATGTTGAAAGCTTTCATTTTGCTTGTATCGTATTGATGAAAATCCTTGTAACTACATAGTTTCACAAGTGTTATGTTTTTTTTTTTTGGTCAGTCTAGTATTGTGCGCCTTTCCCATATGGTCTAGCGGTTAGGATTCCTGGTTTTCACCCAGGCGGCCCGGGTTCGACTCCCGGTATGGGAAAATGACCTTTTAAATCAAAAAAGATCAGAGGAATGAGCTGTGGTCTGTGCTCAAAGGAATTTCTGTGATTGGCTTCTCTGTCTGTGACTTACCAAAGAAAAACATCCAGCAAGTGATTGACATGTCCGACAGTCTCGTTCTTATTGAAGTTCATCCAAAAAAAACTGACAACATGCAGCTTCCTATGTGGGCAGTATCAAACTGGTCATGCATTTTTTTTTTTTCAAAAGGATGACAAACTTGTCTTTAGAATATTTGGATATACTATTATTCCTCTACTGGTTCCAATAGAGGACCACGTCAAGGTTCTCATATAGTCTTGCCCTAAGGATTCCAGGTCACCCAGCTCCTCCAGTCTCCTCGGAATCAATTCCAGGAATGGGAAGCACCAGAGGCGGAAAGAGCATTCCCAGTAGCATCCGTTGGCCGCATGCCGTGATCGTATAGTGGTTAGTACTCTGCGTTGTGGCCGCAGCAACCCCGGTTCGAATCCGGGTCACGGCAACTTTTGGGTACGTGACTCATTTGAGTCATGTTTTAATTTCTGAAGACTTTGTTTTGCTTCTGTCGTATTAATAAAAGTTCTTGTTCGTAAATAGTTTCAGGAGTGTTATATCCCTCTGTGTGTTTTCCAGGGCAAGATTGCACAGGTTTTCTCGTATAAAAACTTGAATGTTTAATTCACATAGTGAATTTTCTTGAAAAACTGTGGTTAATGTTTCTTATTTGTTCATAACATTTTCAGAGCACTACAGGCAATGTGGTATAGGGGAGCTGGATGGCACCCATCAACTGCATTCAACGATCGTGTAGCGGTTAGTGATCGACGTCGTAGTCATACCGATTTTGGTTTAAATCCAAGTCACGGCGTACTTTGGGCTTTGGTTGTGTCATGCTTATGTTGAAAGCTTTCATTTTGCTTGTATCGTATTGATGAAAATCCTTGTAACTACATAGTTTCACAAGTGTTATGTGTTTTTTTTTGGTCAGTCTAGTATTGTGCGCCTTTCCCATATGGTCTAGCGGTTAGGATTCCTGGTTTTCACCCAAGCGGCCCGGGTTCGACTCCCGGTATGGGAAAATGACCTTTTAAATCAAAAAAGATCAGAGGAATGAGCTGTGGTCTGTGCTCAAAGGAATTTCTGTGATTGGCTTCTCTGTCTGTGACTTACCAAAGAAAAACATCCAGCAAGTGATTGACATGTCCGACAGTCTCGTTCTTATTGAAGTTCATCCAAAAAAAACTGACAACATGCAGCTTCCTATGTGGGCAGTATCAAACTGGTCATGCATTTTTTTTTTTTCAAAAGGATGACAAACTTGTCTTTAGAATATTTGGATATACTGATATTCCTCTACTGGTTCCAATAGAGGACCACGTCAAGGTTCTCATATAGTCTTGCCCTAAGGATTCCAGGTCACCCAGCTCCTCCAGTCTCCTCGGAATCAATTCCAGGAATGGGAAGCACCAGAGGCGGAAACAGCATTCCCAGTAGCATCCGTTGGCCGCATGCCGTGATCGTATAGTGGTTAGTACTCTGCGTTGTGGCCGCAGCAACCCCGGTTCGAATCCGGGTCACGGCAACTTTTGGGTACGTGACTCATTTGAGTCATGTTTTAATTTCTGAAGACTTTGTTTTGCTTCTGTCGTATTAATAAAAGTTCTTGTTCGTAAATAGTTTCAGGAGTGTTATATCCCTCTGTGTTTTTTCCAGGGCAAGATTGCACAGGTTTTCTCATATAAAAACTTGAATGTTTAATTCACATAGTGAATTTTCTTGAAAAACTGTGGTTAATGTTTCTTAATTGTTCATAACATTTTCAGAGCACTACAGGCAATGTGGTATAGGGGAGCTGGATGGCACCCATCAACTGCATTCAATGATCGTGTAGCGGTTAGTGATCGACGTCGTAGTCATACCGATTTTGGTTTAAATCCAAGTCACGGCGTACTTTGGGCTTTGGTTGTGTCATGCTTATGTTGAACGCTTTCATTTTGCTTGTACCGTATTGATGAAAATCCTTGTAACTACATAGTTTCACAAGTGTTATGTTTTTTTTTTTTTGGTCAGTCTAGTATTGTGCGGCTTACCCATATGGTCTAGCGGTTAGGATTCCTGGTTTTCACCCAGGCGGCCCGGGTTCGACTCCCGGTATGGGAAAATGACCTTTTAAATCAAAAAAGATCAGAGGAATGAGCTGTGGTCTGTGCTCAAAGGAATTTCTGTGATTGGCTTCTCTGTCTGTGACTTACCAAAGAAAAACATCCAGCAAGTGATTGACATGTCCGACAGCCTCGTTCTTATTGAAGCTGCACAAGTTTATCCAAAAAAAAACTGACAACATGCAGCTTCCTATGTGGGAAGTATCAAACTGGTCATGCATTTTTTTTTTTTCAAAAGGATGACAAACTTGTCTTTAGAATATTTGGATATACTGATATTCCTCTACTGGTTCCAAAAGAGGACCACGTCAAGGTTCTCATATAGTCTTGCCCTAAGGATTCCAGGTCACCCAGCTCCTCCAGTCTCCTCGGAATCAATTCCAGGAATGGGAAGCACCAGAGGCGGAAACAGCATTCCCAGTAGCATCCGTTGGCCGCATGCCGTGATCGTATAGTGGTTAGTACTCTGCGTTGTGGCCGCAGCAACCCCGGTTCGAATCCGGGTCACGGCAACTTTTGGGTACGTGACTCATTTGAGTCATGTTTTAATTTCTGAAGACTTTGTTTTGCTTCTGTCGTATTAATAAAAGTTCTTGTTCGTAAATAGTTTCAGGAGTGTTATATCCCTCTGTGTTTTTTCCAGGGCAAGATTGCACAGGTTTTCTCATATAAAAACTTGAATGTTTAATTCACATAGTGATTTTTCTTGAAAAACTGTGGTTAATGTTTCTTAATTGTTCATAACATTTTCAGAGCACTACAGGCAATGTGGTATAGGGGAGCTGGATGGCACCCATCAACTGCATTCAATGATCGTGTAGCGGTTAGTGATCGACGTCGTAGTCATACCGATTTTGGTTTAAATCCAAGTCACGGCGTACTTTGGGCTTTGGTTGTGTCATGCTTATGTTGAACGCTTTCATTTTGCTTGTACCGTATTGATGAAAATCCTTGTAACTACATAGTTTCACAAGTGTTATGTTTTTTTTTTTTTGGTCAGTCTAGTATTGTGCGCCTTTCCCATATGGTCTAGCGGTTAGGATTCCTGGTTTTCACCCAGACGGCCCGGGTTCGACTCCCGGTATGGGAAAATGACCTTTTAAATCAAAAAAGATCAGAGGAATGAGCTGTGCTCTGTGCTCAAAGGAATTTCTGTGATTGGCTTCTCTGTCTGTGACTTACCAAAGAAAAACATCCAGCAAGTGATTGACATGTCCGACAGCCTCGTTCTTATTGAAGCTGCACAAGTTTATCCAAAAAAAAAACTGACAACATGCAGCTTCCTATGTGGGAAGTATCAAACTGGTCATGCATTTTTTTTTTTTCAAAAGGATGACAAACTTGTCTTTAGAATATTTGGATATACTGATATTCCTCTACTGGTTCCAAAAGAGGACCACGTCAAGGTTCTCATATAGTCTTGCCCTAAGGATTCCAGGTCACCCAGCTCCTCCAGTCTCCTCGGAATCAATTCCAGGAATGGGAAGCACCAGAGGCGGAAACAGCATTCCCAGTAGCATCCGTTGGCCGCATGCCGTGATCGTATAGTGGTTAGTACTCTGCGTTGTGGCCGCAGCAACCCCGGTTCGAATCCGGGTCACGGCAACTTTTGGGTACGTGACTCATTTGAGTCATGTTTTAATTTCTGAAGACTTTGTTTTGCTTCTGTCGTATTAATAAAAGTTCTTGTTCGTAAATAGTTTCAGGAGTGTTATATCCCTCTTTGTGTTTTCAGAGGCAACGCTGCATAGAACAACCCGGGCATGACTCCTTGTACGCGAATGTTCAAACCAAAAAGATAGCAGAACTTAAGAATTGATCTATACAAAGATCTTTACTTTTTTTTAAAAAAAATCTTGTATTCCTCATATAGTTTCTAAAGAGGGCCTTGCTAAGCTTTTCATATAGTGTAGCAGTAAGTGTTCCTGCTTCTCACCTAGGCTCCCCAGTATCAACTCCCTGAATGGGAATTTCCAGTCTGTGGTCATGCTTTGATAACAAATTTGTCTTTGCATGGTTTAGAAAATCTTACTTTCCTGTTCCTCGCCATGCTTCTTATATAGTCTAGCCCTATATATTCCTGGTATTCATAGAAAATAAAGATACATTTCCTCTTACCCTATGTGCCATCTATCCATCCAGATAGTTTTGCTGAGATTTGGCAACTATCTACTGCAGCTCACCCTTATAAAATGGACCTTAATGGGACCAACGTGTGTGGCACACGAAATGCCAAAAAAAAAGAAGAAAAAAACTAACAGCAAAGTCTCTTTCCAAATACAACGATACAGGAGTTTCATCCAACTGTGCATATCTGTGCAAAGTCTCAACTAAAGTACGCCAGTATTCCAGGGCACAGTGTCAATATTGTTCAAAATCATTTTTTCCTGACAAGGTTTTAAAAGAATGTGCTATTTGTCATGCTCACCACTACATCACTAGCTTGCTCATTTGTCAATCAAGCAAACAACTATCCAGCAAGAAGCTTGACTCCAAAATAGAAAGCTAATGTTGTAGCTAGTTGGTTAGTCAGTTAAACTTCTTTCTATTACAACAAGAATGGTACTGTGAGGACAATGTCATGAATTAATTTCGTCATTGCAGTGGAAACTTAGGAGTGTTCCCAAGTCGCCACATTTGTTCACAGCAAATATGAGGTAGTTGAACCACCTTCCCACCTCACCTGTTAAATGGTGCAGCTAGCGTTGTGTGTTTGTGAAATGGAAATAAGACATCCAGGAAGCTCAACCTTGTACATTCCAATGAATGAAACAAATAACTACGTTAAAGAATACAATCTTTTCTACATGAATTTAGGCAAAATATCTTAGAACTGAAAAAGGAAAGGATCATTTCTCCCTTTTTTTGTTCAGTGGAAAAAATCTAAATATTTTCTGAAAGCCAAATATTTGTAATTCAAAACAAAGAAAATTTTATTAAAAGTTTCCATCAAAAAAATAAAGATAAAACAGAAAGGTTCACATTTTGTCCCATTATCTATTGTGACTTAAAGATTGGTTTGTAAACAGAAATTTCTTGACAACTATCACAGTGAGGTTATTTAGTATCAATTTAAGCTCCTCACTCCCAAAATGAACATTAACCTGCACAGGCACATTCTTACAACAGATGCTTATAATACTCTTGGCTCAGAAATTGGATTTTCAATGCAAAGTAATTATTCTGTTTAGGACTGAGGAGGTTATGCACTAAAAGCATTCCCTGTTTTTACCTGAATAAAAAACACTTTTCAAGATGCATCATAACATCCAGTAGGTGTTATGGGTTATCTTTCATCTTAAAATACTATTGAATGTATGTTTATTGTTCCTTGCCTTCAAAGTGTAACGCAACTCCAAACCCCTTCAACAGAAACAGAACTAAAACTCATACCATGCGTGAGACAGCAAGAACTAATTTCACATTCAAGGTTAAATAGTTAAGAAAACTAATAAGCTAACAGAAATTACCCCCCCCCACCCCCACCCACCCACAAGTCATACAAAAACCTATGCAGCCATTAGTTGATTATTTTAAAAAATCCTTTTTCCTTCCCAAACAACATTCTCAATGTGATGGTCCTTTCCACCTGGCTAGCAGCTCATCGATTTCCAGGTAAGTGATGGCACCCCCTTGTGAGAAAAAGAAAAACATCGCTGAAGTGTCTATTCCAATGCAATGTTGCCTTATTGCAGGAATGGCCAACCCAGGTCCTGGCGAGCCGCAGGGTCAGCTGGTTTTGTTTTTTTGTTTATACTCGGCTTTCAATTGATCAATTAAAGCAGTTGACTCACCTCACCGGGTTTCTTTGGTCTAAGTGGTGAAAACAAAAACCAGCAGACACTGTGGCTCCCCAGGACCAGGGTTGGCCACCTGGAAAGCCATGATATTTATTATTAAGTATTTAAAATCAAAAGCTCTCTACGCACCCAGTGATACAGGATTATTTGTTCTTGGAAGACTTCTTTTTCTGGGGAAAAAAGAAGAAGAAAAAAATTTACATTGTATAAGGTGTTGGTCTGGACAGAGAGAGACAGAATGAGGGACATGGAGAGAGAGAAGAAACCAAAGACAAAAAGGCTGTGCACTGGCAGAATGACATAATTTGATGCATTTCATTATTTTAGTTTATTTTTCTTATTTCTGTTACCAGAACCTGTAAGTGTGACGGGAAAACACTTTTTGTTTATATTTTTTATAACGAGGCGTGCTCCTACACTCTCTCTCTCTCTCTCTCTCTCTCCGTGCCCCCCTCAGAGAAATTAAAGTAAAAGTTCAGAAGGCCAAAAATAAATGTTTCCCTGTGTCTTTAAACCCAGGGGTTTATTGTCACGGCTACGTTGAAAGAAAAATTACATGAAAGTCCTTCCAGGACATAGCTTTAAAAGCATCAAACACGGTTTGTTTCTGTCCTGGGAGGGAATAAGTAACACGTATTCCCAAATACTCACTTGAGAACCACAGCGAACAAAGTACAAGTTATTCAAAGGTTCGGATTCTCTGTACCGTAGAGTGGAAGGGTCATAGGTCAGAGGTCAGCTACTCCATACCTTTCCTGTGGAGCTCTTGGTGAATGCGGGACTGGTCCCCAGGGATACAGGGGTGTCAGGACTGAGCTTTGCTGGGGGCTTAAAGGGTGTCATCTCCATCTTCATCTTCTTCTCCTTCTTTTCCTTCAGTTTGTTTTTCTCTGTGGAATTTTAATGAATGGCAAATAATTAATGGCCTCATCAGATAGCCCTACTCTTCAATGACAGTATGGTCGGCTGATATATCAGGACGATAATTATTGAATGCAGTAATGACTGTCACCACCATATGGTGCATTACCTTTCCTTGTGCCTTTTTATTTTTAATTATACCTGAAGCGGGTTAGTAAACAACGAAATTAAAAAGGGTGCGTGAAATGCTTCCTGTGAAAAAAGCATTACCGCTATCTATTGGGTGTTGATAAGACAGCCAATCAGCACCAAGGTTGTACAGCTTCCATGTGATCATGTTATGTGTTTTTATCAATCACATGGAGCTGCGGGGCCTTACTGCTGATTGGCTGCTTTATGATCACCCAACAGATAAAACAGTGGTGAGGTTTTTTTCCGGAAGCATTCCACACGGCCTCTGAAATGTGGTTGTTTACTACCTCATCAGGCATAATTAAAGAGAAAAAGATGAAAAAAAAGGCAATACACCACACGGTGGCCATGACCATTATTGCATTCAAAAATATATCTGATATATCGCCCTTCCCTACAACTAAGAAAATGAGAAATGAAAAAGTTAAAGAGAAGCACAGACTTTTTTTCTTCTTTTCCGAAAGGGGGCTGGAATTCACAGCAATGGAGGGAGATGCGTCCTCCACCACAATCTTTATCTCCTCCGCGGCCGCCACCTCAGTAGGCTCCTTCTGCTTCCCTTTCTTGTCTTTCTTTTTTTTCTTGGGCGGAGATGGCAGAGGAGTTTCCGGCTCTGCTTTCACCTTTTTGGGGCCCTTTTTTTCTGACTTTTTCTTCTTTTTTGGGGCCTCCTGCTCATCCGTTTCGGGCGTGGCCGGTGTCGGGAACGGCCTCTTGCCGGGTGTGGCATTGGGTGCAGCTGCCTTCCCTGGTGTTTTAGATGAGGCTCCTGATTGACTGGTCGTGACTGTGGGCTGCTGTGAGACTGTAGCCAGAGGTGTGGCTTTCTTATTCTTTTTGGGTTTCTTGTCCTTTTTCTGGACTGTGGGTGTCCCATTCTCCACCGCCACCTCTTTTGCAAGCATTGCTGCCATCATTTTCTTTTTAAGCTTCTTCTTTCTTTTCTTCAGTGATTTGGCTGAGAGGACGAGAGTTGTGGAGCCACAGTTTACAGCTGAATCGGCATCCAGCTCAGCCACATCTTCATCTGCAAACAGAGGAATAATTTCAACCTGCAGTGCATATAAAGTGGTGGACACACAGTGTGATTTTTCAAAGCACCAATGCGTGACTTTTAATCTAGTCTTCATCTTTCCCGTCAATGCATTATTATGTTTAGTCATCTATATCGCAGCCACGCTTATACACAGCTTACTTTGTTACACGCTATCCATTTCTATTGCAGCACACTGACTGTGAAATTCATGTCATTCAAATTCATGAGATTTGAACCCGCATCCTCCCAGAATACAAACTCAGAGGCATCAGAACACCACTCCCTACTCATAAAACTAAACCGTCACTCATCTGCACTGAAGAGCAGGGTCTTGATCAGGGAATCAGACTGAAGGTTTTAACATTGAGGCAGGATAGCTGGTTGATCCAGTGCTGCTCACCACCCGTTTGGCTGCTGCTCTTACCTGAGAGGCCAAACGCCAGCTTCTTCTCCACATCCGTACTTTTCCCGGAGTCACTGCATCCCCCAGCTGGAGACGAAGCGGCTAGCGCCGGCTGTTCGTTTTCGACGATCTCGGTCTCTGGCTGGCCCGTTTTCTTCTTCTTCTTCTTCTTCTTTTTCTTCTTGGCAGGGAGTTCCGTTTCCTCTTCGACCCTCTTCCTCTTGGCCAGTGGAGCTGGGGTCTCTACCGATGATGGGGCGTCTGCCGGGGGGGTCTCAACAGCAGGCTCAACAGGCACTTCCTCAGGTACAGACTGCAGACAGAGAAGAGAACAATAATGTTATTTAATATAAAACAGAAAACAAATCCAACATAAAAGAAACTAGAAAAAAAAAGATCATCATAAATCCAAGGCACATTTGACATATTTGAGTAATTTCTGAACACATTTATATGAATATCATATAATTGTTTGCTAGCTTCGTTAACATAATTGTTTTCTGTTTTGGGCAATATTCTTCCATAAACAGACCAGTTCCCAGTTCCACCCTGACTTTCATGTGTTCTTTAACTCTGAGTGCTTCTGTGTTTAGCTGAATTTAACAGTAAAAAATGTTTAAAAAAAACAGAAAATACAGCAAAAGACCCAAAACAGTGTTCGGGGGTAGAATATCCTGCAAACACGAACAAGCAAAATGAAAATCAGTAATGTTCACACATGCTCCTGAGATCAACCTGAAATGCTCTAACCTGAGGAGTCTCGGATTTGGCGTTCAGTGGGCTAGCATCACCCTCGGATACCTCCTCCTCTTTGGGGGTGTCCTCAGCAGCTGAACACACAAGATTTAAGGGATTAAATGGGTTTAAGCTGGGTTCAAGTTTAAATGAGGGTCACAAAGTTCAGACCACTGCCCAAACTGTACATTAAACCTTACCAACCCCAACAATCTCAAGAAATAAAAACAAAATAAACCATTTGTTTGGCCTATGATGGGGAGATGATGCAGTATATTGGGGGTTGGGGTACCTTTGCGTGCCTCTGCTATTAATTCATCCAGATCGATGGGAGTACTGTCCAAACAGGGCTCCTTCAGGGCACGTGGAGCGGGGGAGCTGTTCTTACCCTTCACAGGGACCTCAGGGCTGGCGTTCTCATCCTCAAACAGCGTAGAATTCTTCTTCTTTTTCTTGCCCTTTTTCTTCCCTTCTTTGCTTTTCTTGCTCTTTGGTGTGGACTTCAGGCATGGGGCCACGGGCTCTGGAGGAGGCTGGAAACGATTCACGTGTCATTTGGATGAATGGAGAATGCGGAATCCTACAACTGCCCCCTTCAGGACAAGCTGCCACATTACAAGCTTGCACAAGGACTGTATGCCAATTTCCAGCTACTGCAAGAGTGCAGGTATGTTTCTTATAGGCCTGTCAAAGTTAACGCGATAATAACACGTTAGCGCAAATTCGTTTTAACGCCACTAATTTTGTTAACGCACGTTCTGTTATGAACATTTGCCCGACCCTTATGCTGCGTTCAAGACAACTCAGAACTAGTAAAAAACGAGGCCCGACTTGTGAAAAAAGCAACTGAACGGTCGTAGAACTCAGAATTATAGGTCAGAAATTCGAGCATCATTTCAGAGCTCCGACTTTTCCGACTTCCGGATTGGGGACGTCACATTAAGATAAATGGCGGCATTTGTAGTTTGTGGTAAGGAAGAAAAATGGTGTATTTAGGCTTTTCATGCATTTTCATTTGGGTGTGTGATTATGTGACATGTGTTGGTATCGTTTATGTTTCCCATTCATTATAGCAATATATGAAATTTAAAAGTTACGATATCCATCAGCAACTTTTTTTGCTAGCCAGCGTAGCTAGAAAACATTATTTTGCTCAGAAATAAATGCTGCAAATGATATAACGAAACACCTGACAGTGATACCATATTTACATTTCAGTACTACTGCAGCCTAACTAGTTTCGCGGTTTCACTCTGTTTACTCATTTAATATACTCCTTAACAATAAAATACAGCAGTGTTTTCTGTGGGAATCCATGTTATCCCGAGTAAAACAGCATGGACGCAGTTTTTCATTGTCTGGGCATATCGTTCAGAAGAAGGGACCTGCCCTGTTGTCCGACAATGTAAACAGGCTTGTCTGTTTAAGCAAGTGGCTCGGTGCAAAGAAATCGAAGTAGCCTAACTGTTGTATCCAAAGAAATGGAAGTATAGCCTAACTACAATATCCTAGCTCGAGTCCTAGTTCTGTATTATACTCCCTTTCCATTGTTTCCTGCTCACTTTATTTATTGTTTGTTTTATTTTGTATCATCCTGTTTTGATCCCATATAGTAGAAGAAGATGTTTTTGTGAGCCTTTATTTTCCCCATGTGAGGTTGGACACAATTACGTTGTGTGATTTGCTTTAGAAGTGCGAGGGATCCAGGGAATGATCTTTGAGTAATGGAAAATTTAGCTGACCAATGTACCGGTTGTACAATGTGTCTGTTGTTGCGATGCATTGAGGTCCATCGTTTTGTGTTAATGCTTAAAATAACAGGGGATGTTTTAGTGAACCTTTATAAGCGTAAAGTTGGACACACTACATTGTGTGACTACTCATATTACTAAGTAATGTTAAATTTAGCAGGTCAATATGCCCATCTGTTGTTGCCTGTTGGGCTTGAGTTTTCCATGTTATGATTTGAGCATATTTTGTTATGCTAAATGCAGCACCTTTGAGGGTTTCTGGACAATATGTGTCATTGTTTTGGGTTGTTAATTGATTTCCAATAATAAATAAACATACATTTGCATAAAGCAAGCATATTTGTCCACTCCCATGTTGATAAGAGTATTAAACACTTGAAAAATATCCCTTTAAGCTACATTTTGAACAGATAAAAAATGTGTGATTAATTTGCGATTAATCGCGATTAAATATGGACAATCATGCGATTAATCGCGATTAAATATTTTAATCGATTGACAGCCCTAGTTTTTTATATTTTTGTGAAAATGCAATATTTACTGTGGCCTCCGAGGTCTTATGATCCTGTTGCATATCCAAACATCCATCTGCCAAAAACGGCTGTAGGCATCAGGATTTTGCTGTTAAGGAAGCAGTCTTTTGGTCCATACAGGAGTGATTAACAGCTGTACCCACCTGGGAGGTCTCCTCTTCACCAGGACTGCCGGTCTCTGAGCTCTGTTCTTCTGTGGCTGGGATGGCCTTTTCTGAGGCTGTATATGAACAAACGTCACATCCACAGGCACGTCACTATGGTAACCATACTTCCATTTATCACAGAAAATACGACAGACAGACACGCATCTACACCAACCACAGACACATTACTACAGGTCTCACACACCTACACCAACTACAGACACATTACTACAGGTCTCACACACCTACACAAACTACAGACACATTACTACAGGTCTCACACACCTACACCACCCATAGACATATTACTACAGGTCTCACACACCTACACCACCCACAGACACATCACTACAGGTCTCACACACCTACACCACCCAGACACATTACTACAGGTCTCACACACCGACACCACCCACAGACACATTACTACAGGTCTCACACACCTACACCACCCACAGACACATCACTACAGGTCTCACACACCTACACCACCCAGACACATTACTACAGGTCTCACACACCGACACCACCCACAGACACATTACTACAGGTCTCACACACCTACACCACCCAGACACATTACTACAGGTCTTACACACCGACACCACCCACAGACAAACTAGGACCGCTAATTTCTAATGACTGTGGAATTGCAGATGGAATTATGAGACTGACATTTGTTCTTTTCAAACAGAAAGCAGCATTTCAGCACATGTCCATGTACAAACAAGACAGTCATTGTTGCATGAGTTAATTAGGAAGAGATTTTCAATTGTTTTAGCAAGAATCAATCCGTCAGAGAACCCAATTAAATGTACAACATGACAAACAATCAGTGCCATGAATTTCAGCATGCGAGGTCTGCTGACCGAGGTGCAAAACCTGACAAATGCACTACAGGTCACATCATTGTGAAAGAAGGAAAGGAAGACAGCTGACGAAATATGTCACCTTCCAGAAGGACAGGCTCAGGGCTCTTCAGTGCAGTCACTTCCTGTGAAGACAAGACATGCATCCATCATGTGAACCATGAAATAAGAGATCGCACGGACAGCTTGCACTCACACACCCAGTGTGCACAAAGTTTCACCTGAGCAGGTGTAGGTGTGGGTTCCTCCTCTTCCTTTCTTTCAGGTGAGGCGGGCGTGGCTGGCGAAATAGCAGCAGCAGTAGCAGTAGCATCAGGCGCTTTGTCTGTGGGGGTCTTCACAGCTTCAACTAGAGGAATGCCAATTCAAATATTTCAAGATGCACTGTTAGGTTGTATCGAGAAACAAAAGCAGTACGGGAAGCACTGTTCCCTTTATCTGCCTTTTATAGTCATTGTAAGAATTTAGGTCATTTCCTGTGTGCGTTTCATTCCCACCAAGTTTTTTCTCACGCCACCAGAATTGTGAAACGCGCAACTGAAACATCCTTACCAGCGGGGGGAGTCTCTTCGTTTTCTGAAGAGTCCTCACTGCTACCTCCTTTTGAAGGCACAGGGATCTTGGGTGTGGACTTGGGTACTGCCTCAGGCGTGGCCAGCACTGCCTTAGACAACACCGGGACATTCTGATGGTGGGTATGAAATGAGAAGATCTATCAGGTCTGATCTGCGGCCCTTTCAAGGTGCAATAACCAAAAGAGTTTGCCCGCTCTTGCAAACGGCTTAACAAATGGTTTGAGTCAATCAAAAAATCAGCAAAAAGTCAAGGTTTCAATTACAGAACTGCTATAAAATATTGAGTAGTCTAACAGAATCACAGAGCTTCTTGTTTTCACAAAGAAACTTAATCCACACAGCGATTGTGCTGCTGACCTTTGGCTGAGCCTCTTCCTCAGTGTCTGAGGAATCTGAGCCCTCATCCTCCTCCGCGGGCTCTGGTACTGTAGGTTTGGCAACGGGTGTGGCTTTAGGTGTGGCCAGCACAGCTTTTGCCTTGGGAGTCCCTGCCACCTTTTGATTGACGCAAAATTGAGAAATGGGGAAAGCACACGTTTGGAATGGGGCGACTGTTCAAGGTTCATCTTTAAACATGCACCACGAGTATAAACTGACCGTGAGGGCGTGACACTGACCTTCACTATGACCTCTTTATCGCTCCCCGAGGTCTCCGAGCTCTCGCTGTCCTCATTGGCAGGAGCTGCTGTTTTGGGTGCGGCTTTGGGCGTGGCGCTGGCCTGGCCCTGGGTCTTCACAGCCGCTGGCTTCTCTGGGGTGATGGGTGTCGGCTTCTATTCAACGTTTAAAAACAACAAACGCTTGGATGCATTCTTGGAAGCGAGCCCCAGTTAGCTTACTGTTGCCTGCACTTTCCCACACATACAAGCCAGTAATGAGCACCCACAGAGAAAAACACCGTTTTGATAGACTGGCGGGAGGGGAAAGGCCGCCGTTACTGTGGGGGGAATTCACACAGAATTTGTCATACAAAGGGAGGCACCCCTACGAGAAAATTAAAAAGGGAAGCTGTATGTAGGCTAGTATAATGTTTGCAAAAATGTTGTGCGTACACGTTTTCACCTAACAGAAGTTTCATGAAGAGGATATAATCAGACAGACGGTTCGGTCAATTAACAATTACAGTGCATGCCAAACTTTAATCTATAAAAACATATGGGTAAATATGTCTGACAGGCCACAACCTGCTAGATACAAATAGCTGACTGCTTGATTTTAGCATCTGGAAGTAAAGGGCTATAGAGCTTTAAAATCAACAGTGCGAATCACCGCAATAAACTGGAGACAGGCAGATCTGTCCAAAATAAGAAGCCTCATCTTGTTCATGGATAACGTTCAACCCGAACCCACCCTACCAGTCCGAAGGCTAACTGTAACTCAATTTGCGAAGTCAAAGGAAGACCAAATGCCAGTTTCTAAGCCTTTCCCATTGCTACAATGTCCTCAATAGGTTCTTCCAAATTATCACAAATGCACTCTTCCTAAGCATGTACTTCCACTAGCGAATCAGCCTACTGCCTGTGGAAAACCTCCAAGGATGAGGCCATGGCCAAACAGTCACTGCACTACTGGACTGCCAGCCAGTTGCCAATGACTCAGACAGGACTAGATTGGACTGTGGGCTTCTGGGTACTTAAAACCTAGAATAAGTGCAGCAGGTGGACAGGCTACCAAAGATGACAGATTGTGCATATTCTTACTTAATGGTTAGTTCCTGCATTCCTACCAACTTATACGCGTTTTAATGACTACCGAATCCAGTTGGTACCAGGTGGTTCAAATCAGTAGTCTGTAGAAAACCCAGAGCTCGAGTACTGTACTTGGTCATACCTACATATGAATACTCACAAAACCCCTCTTCACTGCTCTGCAGTTCCCTGCTAGGGAAGTAATGAACTTCAGTCCCTGATCTTTGCTACTTTCACTGAATTAGAGCGCCTGCTAAATGGCAGTAAAGTATCAACTGGAATGTTTCTAGGGAGGCAGAATGCTTGATGTAGAATTACAGAGATGAATATCTGGTTGGCATACAGAATCTGTGCCCAGAACACCCAACAGGCTCCTGATTTTAACAGGTCTGCCTCTGGCACAGCAGTCAGTACTAGGAAGTAACTAACCTTCTTAACAGCAGCCTTCTCCTCCTCGCTCTCCGAATCGTCCGTGCTCTCGCTCCCTGAACTCCCTTCTTTCTTTGCGGCCGCAGGCGCTTTGGGTGTAGCCATAGCCCGGCTGGGGGAGGGTGGGATGGGCTTGGCCGGAGTCGCCGGAAGCTTCTTGGGCGGTGCCTCCGCCTCGCTATCCGAGGATTCTGTGCTCTCGCTCTCCTCCTTCTTAGCGGGTGCCGTGGCCTTGGGTGTGGCCTTGGCCTTGCCAGGGGTTGCCACAGCAACCGGCTTTGCTGGGGTGACCGGAGCGGCCTTTGTCTTCTGGAAGACATGAGCACATCTGTGTACCCCTTGATCTGACATGTCATCATATCCTGAGTGTCATACCACAGGGTGGGGCACAGCTCAGCATAATTTTATATCCTTACTATTAAATTTTTTTAAATGGCATATCATACAACCAGAAATTTCAGTGCAATGGATTTACTGGGAGATTGTACTAATAATAATAATGTGAAAATACAATAGGGCAGTGAAGAAACCTCTGGCATCTCCTGCTATATTGGCAGAATTCATATGAAATTCATAATGTCCCCTATAAAATTACGATATTTTTGTTTCACCTTGCATAGGTTGCACGACTCTTCTTGTATGGTTGATACCTATCTCCCTCTTTGAAAAACAACCAACAACATCGTCATTTTGAATGTAAATTTTGTCTGAAACAAGAAATAAACAAAAAAAAAAACCTTTAGAAGTGGAGCAGCCTCCTCTTCGCTCTCCGAATCGTCTGTGCTCCCGCTCTCCGAGCTTTTGGCCTCCTTCCCCGAAGCAGGGGCCTTGGAACTAGCTTTATCCTGGCTGGGGGTGGGCTGGCCAGGCTTCCCTGGGCCCACAGAGCCCCCCTTGGTTGGGGTTTGCTTGGCTTGGGCTCCAGCTGTAGCTTTAGGCATTGCCGGTGCTTTCTAAAGCCAAATTCAAACAGAAACAGTGTAAACAGGAACTTCTGTGGCTGCCCCTATCAAGGACTGATGGCAGGCATTAACACTAGAACAGCTGTTTGAAAGTTAAACAGTGTAATTACTATGTAATACCTACCATAGCACAAAATAAACAAAAAAAGAATACAGTTTTTGTAATAGGCATACTAGGACACATTCAAAAACTAAAACATTGCATTTCAAAATAAAATTACAAAATGGTATGGTAAATTAGTATGTGCAGGGTTTTCCATCAATACTATTTTACAATGCTTAAATAAAATAATAAAAGTATACAACTAAGCCTGAGGTCTACTTAGCAAATGTATTACTTGATAACCTCATTCCCACTCTGACAGGCAGTGGGTTTACATGATGCTTGAAAAAGTCAATGTATTGTATTAGTCCGGCTAAAACTGGACTTAAAATATATAACTTTAAAAGATTGAATTCAATCTTCTACTGGGACATTTGCCGTTTATTGAGGGTGTGACAGAAAATTTCAGTGCCGCTGACTATAATCAAATGTTTTTCACATTTGCCGTTCGATTGAGCAAGTACCATTCAAAACAAAAAAAAAAGGCGACAAACAACCTTTTCTGTGAGAAATGCATTGTTGAGCTCACGTGCATACACTGCTGGCGACATTCTAAAGCTCCGTTTTGCCCTCCCTAATACCATGGCGAAAAAAATACATTTCTGGATGGACGAGGAGACCAACTTCATGCTATCACAACTAAAGGAGTTAAATATCCTAAAATACATGGATGGAAGAAAAACGCGGAATGGCGAACTATTCAAAAAAAGTTGCGACAAAATTGGAGGAAGCAGGATTTGTAAGAAGCCTTCATCAGACACCTCTGGTCAATAAATTTATTCTTTCCGAGTCATGTATACTGGGACAATGACAATAACCCAATTAAATCTCATCTTTGGCCAAATCGAGCTATTAATATAGATCGATTTCAACTGTGCATGTAAAAGCACTGAGTGTGTTCATTGATGGGTTGTCACTGAGAAGTGCATGCTCTACACAGAACCACTCTGCCCATCTCAGGTGAGACTCACCTGTGCAGGTGTCTCCTCCTCGCTGTCGCTGTCTGAACTCTCAGACTTTCTGGCTGCTGTGGGTGTGGCCACTTTGCTGGGTGGAGCTTTTGTGGGAGTTACCTTCTTCTGTAAGCCAAACACACACACATCACACACACACACAAGCACACAGGGCAGGGGACATGCTTCAGCATATGTTGGGGTCTGTCATATCGGTCTGTTTGTGAATGTGTCATTACACAGGAAGGGCGCAGGACCCCATTACACAACATGATGTAAAAACTCCCACCTGCACTGGAGCCTTCTCCTCCTCTTCCTCACTCTCCGAGTCGTCCGTGTTGTCTGAGCTCTCGGCCTTCTTCCCTGAAGCCGGGGCCTTGGGTGCAGCTTTAGCCTGCATGGGGGTGGGCTGGCTGAGCTTGGCAGGTTCTGCGGGAGCTCCCTTGGCTGGAGCTGGCTTCTCAGGATTTCTGGCAGCTGATTTCGGGGTCAGGGTTGCCTTCTAAAAAACCCAGTGCAGAATTAACAAAGGCAGCCAGGGAAAAGCCTACAGCTCTCATTACTGCTTCCTGGAAAGTTCTCACTGATGGCCCACAATCCTTTGCCATGTGCTCGTAGATATAAAGGGGTAGTTTTGAGAACAAGACAGGTTTGCTAACAGATGAAATCAGTTGTAACCTGGAACTTACCAAAAACCTGAAAGTGGAAGCTAGAATAGTAGTTCCACAAATGAGCCCTATCCAAAAGGGGAAAGCCTTCATTTTGCACAGTTCTGGCCTGTACTAGGTGATATGATTATACTGAAGTGTAATTATTTAATTTTATTTTATTCTTTTTTTAAATGCAGAACCACATGCATTTGTTCGCAAGAAGCATCTTAAATGATTTCTTAATTTTCCCAAGATTGTCATTTTTAAGGAGAGATTGACATTAGCCATCAAAAACGCATCACGCCATCTCACATCACATGAACACAATATTGAAACACCAAATTGTCCCACACTCGTTATTTTTCGGGAACTAGGTGTCCTAAAAATTCTGTGAACAGACCCCCCCCGCCCCCCAGACTCTTTGATGATTGACGTGTCAATTTCTCAGGTGGGACTCATCTCTTCCTCACTGTCAGAGTCCTCACTGTAGCTCTCAGCCTTGCTGGTGGCTACTGGTGTTGCTAAGGCCTTGGTGGGCATGGCATTAGTGGTGGCTACATAGCTCAGGAGGTAAGAACGGTTGTCTGGCAGTCGGAGGGTTGCCGGTTTGATCCCCCGCCCTGGGCGTGTCGAAGTGTCCCTGAGCAATACACCTAACCCCTTAATTGCTCCCAACGAGCTGATTGGTACCTTGCATGGCAGCCTTTCACCGTGTGTGTGTGAATGAGAGGCATCCATTTTAAAGCGCTTTGGATAAAATGCTATATAAATGCAGTCCATTTACCATTTCTGTAACACATGAGAAAGTATCAAGTAGCCAACCAGAACTTTTCACCATAAACTTTGGTGCCACACCAAAGAGCGAGCTGGCCAGATACAACTGTAAAATTTGTATTTTAGTATTTTATTGAACTGAAATGTGTGCTAAAATGTAACCCAGAAAAGGCAGTTACAATAAGTGGCATACATACTCTGCAAGCACATTTGCTTTGTGCAGTTGCTTCCCTGGTTCAGGAATAGATGACTGACTCGTGGGGGTCATAGCGTGTCACAGATGGCCTCAGAGGGGGCAGAATTTCAAAGGTTCAAAGGTCACTTGGCCTTGTGTCCTAGCAGTCCAGGCCCTCTGTGGCCAAATGGCGGAGAACGTCTTCCCCGTATGTCAACAGGTTTTACTTTGCGTGACACAGCACACAATTTAGGTCTTATATGAGATATGATGGTCAAAGTATTGGAAAAAGGTGACCAACTATTTAAGGAACAGACCCCTGCTAAAAGGTTATTCTAATTACCAAGCAGGAAAGTAATTACCGAACATGGAATCAAGTTTAAAGATTGTGCTACACACCTGCAAATTATACCAAGTCCAGCAGGATCAGGATTTGATAATGGAACAGAGACCCCCATCCACACAACAGAACAGTGCCATAACAGGATTTGCTACAGAGTGAGTATTCACATATGCAAACAAGAAACTGTACCTACTAACCGCTTAGTTAAAGTAATATTTATACTGAATGTTATTTCTGTTTATATGCCGCAAACTTTATTTTTCAACCAAGATAAATGTAATATTCTGAAATGATTGTCAAATGTAAAATTTCACCCAGGTTTATAGAATAAGTAACAATGCCCAAGACGGATTTGACGGATGATTTTGGTAATATATATCTAGTGAGTGTTAAGTTTAAAGTATGCCTTTGTCCTGACATACAGTATGACCTCACCTGTGACGCAGGATCCTCATCTTCACTATCCGATTCACTGTCACTGTCTGAGCTCGCTGCTTTTTTGGAGGTAGGGACTGCAGGGACCTTACTGTCTTCTACAGGAGTAGGTTCTGGGACGATCGATGGCTTCTTAAAAATAAAAAAAAAAGAACAGCACACACATTAGATACACTGTTTTAAAAAAAAACACCAACTCAATGTGCAACTAATGCTTCTTCAAAAACAACTTTTTCACACCAATTTCTATAGTAGATAGTAGTGATAGTAGAATCATGTTTTTGCAAACTGCCCATTATTAAATTTTAAGTTCTAAGTCTCATCTCAAAACAGCTGTGACAGTGGAATCTCATCTCTGCTCTTTGATTGGCAGTGCCAATATGAGCTCAGCACTATTTTTGTGAGGTGTGTGGTGGAGTTGGGGTGAGGGTGGGACTAGGTGTCACAGAGGCTGCAATGGGCGCTGTCCCTGCCGGGTCAGGTGACTCAGGCATGCCGTTAGTTTAGGGGTTCCCCCTGCATTCTGCCATACCAAATATAACAAGTATGAGTGTGACACAGTATCTGGGTTTCAGCAAGAACAATCACTCACCAGAACCAAGCTATCTGAATGAACTTTTTTGGCCGGATTATTGACTGGTCTATAAGAGTTCCACATTAGCAGCAGCAAGGGATGAAAAACATAATTTAGCAGCATGAATACTATGGAATGCACTTAACTGAATGGTACTGCTGTTTCTTTATAACCCAGGATAAATAGCCCATATACATTACATTTACTTGTGTGAAAGGTAAGTACACAATGGGAGCACAAAATTAAGGAGGTGCTGGACTAACTTTAGGCACTGGCGCCTCCTCTTCGCTCCTCGAGTCATCGCTGCTCTCAGACTTCGCCTGTGAGGCGGGCTTGGCATCATTTACCACCTCAGAGATGGGGTCCAGGCCATTTTGGGGGCCTGAGGGGTGAGATGCACATAAAAAACAGATGCTCAAATGGCTGCATCCCCATTTCATTCCTGTCAGCCAATAATTGTCTGGTTATGCACCTATTTAATATTTGGGGGTTCAAACGGGCATACAAAATCAATTATTCAGTGCCCCAATTCTGCTTTGTTTTCTCCAAAGACCATATGGCATTGTGTTCTTCAAAAGTGAATAAGAAAACCTGGCAAACAGATGTGCAGACACGCATAGCTTCAGGCAGAAGAACAAATAAATAATTCAAATAAATGGGTCTCCTTCATTAGTATTTACAGCAAAAAACAATACAATGTTTTTATTAATTTCATTTTGATGAATTACAAACATTCATAATACTGAATCCAGGTAACAGACTAAACATCTCAAGTGAAATATTCAAATGATTTGTCTTGTTTTTTTAAAAACTTTCTGCATGAACTTAACTAGTATCTATACCTGTTTGGTACCATCTCCACCCTCACCCTCAAACTCACTGTCAGAGTCCTTGGGTGCTTGAGCATCAGCAGGAACTGGGTGAGAGTCGCTGGGGGCCCCAGCCACTTCAATGATGGGTTTGGTTTCCACTGCTTCAACTCCCTTTTCAGGAGTTGAATCTTGGACAGACGAGAGTTTTCAATAAAGAATTTATTAGAGTGGAATAATGCTCAAAAAATAACAGTTATTTGATACCATTTGTAAAGACTATGTATATCTAGATATGTGTTTAAGAGTTTACAACGGACACAGCTTTTGTTGTGTGGGCCCCATTACTGGTAATGTGCTGCAAGAAAATATTTTCTCATATTTGCTGTAAAAACAACTCCTTCCAAGTCCAGAGTTAAGTTATTAAAACTACACGTTCCATTCTAGAAAGAAAAATTGTACTGTGTTACTGAGTTACGAGCTTTGTCCTATTCTTACAACTTTTCTCCAGAACTTCATTTTTCTATTGTTTCGGCTTTGAACACACATCTTGTAAAGTTCTATTTAACTGGCATTAAAATGAACACGAGTCGCAAGTCGTCCAAGAGGAGGGCATTTGCTAAGCAAATTACTTTTACACTACAAACAAGAAACGGGCCTCTCCAGCATATGTATATGGCTTCACAAGTTGCCTGTACCTTGCAAAACTTTATCTTCATCTTTTCCCAGTTTTTCAAAGTCAACAGTAGGGTCCAACTTCTTCACAATGTCTGTGTCAATGTCAGGTTCCTCCTTTGTCTTCACAGCATCAGAAGCTCTGAAGCAGGTTCATGCTTATTTAGTTAGCTTAAAATTGACATTGTCTCACTTGTAACTTGTAGCTTTACAAAATAAGTAATTGTACCTTACTGAACCCGTGTTCAGCAGTTGTCTACGATCATGAAAATGCACTTTTTGTACGTCGCTTTGGATAAAAGCGTCTGCTAAATGAATGTAATGTAATGTAATGTTGTAACCAATGCACTGTAAACAGAAAACTGGCCACACTTTATAATTTATGAATAGCCAATGTGTACTATTCATAAATTACAAACATATGGATGAATTATTCTACCACTGGCCCACATGTTGATTTTTAAAAATCCTAATAAATGTAATTAATTCAATACACTTAATAAAAAAAGTCTAAATGAAAGTGACAAATTATGGAAAAATACACGTGTGTACCATTTCAAGCTGCTTCTAAATATTAACTCTCAATTTCAGGAAAGTTTTGAGACACTGCATTCTGCGCCGTTAAAGGTGAAATACTCACAGAAAGACTAATTTGGGGAAAAAATTAATAATTTTGGCAAAATGTTTGATACAAGTCCCATAAGGGACAAGGATGTACCTTGCCAGAAAAGTCACCCCTGTATGTTATATCACATTTGCAATATGATTAAAAAGCGACGGAACAGCACACCCATAGTCGTGGTGGAGGGGTTACTTTATTTTTTCAATTAAGACATTAAACACTCATAATATTTTATTTTTTTTAAACCTTACATAAAATTATGATTTAATTAACGGATCTTCATTATTTTATACAACTGAAAATTAGCTAATGTATTTGCCTCGTGCTATTTTTGCTTACCCAAGCTTTATTTGCGTGAAACAGTTTAGTGCCTAGCAGAACAGTTCATTTTAAATGGTACAACGAGGATATTTGCTTATTCGCAAGTTTCCCGTTTTGACCACTACTTTTCAAGTAAGCTGCAGTGACTTTCAAAGAGTGACTTCTTTTTTCTAGCTTTAGATTCTGGAGTCTAGAGGACATACTGTTCGGTGGGGGAGGGGCTGAAACCAAAGTAAACAAGCTATGATCGCTTATGCACAAAATATTAAATAAAATGAAACCTGTTGTCCTATCTTACGTGAATTTTCGTAATATTATAAAGGTGAAACATAGTCAAATCAGTAATTTTATGGAGAAAGAATTCCAGAGATAAGCTCAAGAACGTAGCTCTCCAACACAAAGGGAAAGCAAGTAGGCTAGTTCACAGCGGAAATGTGTGCGTAAATTACCTAGTTATTTCATGTACAACTGGATATGAGCAACGGACTTACTTTGCCCAACTCTTGTAGATATCATGTAGAGTAGTCGCCACCGCTGCAGTTTCATTCTATGCAACAACGAAGTAACAAAGTTAAAACACAGAATGAGCAACGCCCCCCGCTAAGCATCCTTAGCGCACTATTAGTTGCAAGTTGCAGCGCAAATAAATAAAGTAATACATTTTCAATATGTTGAAATGTACGACTAGTCAATGCAGTGCTTCTTCTTGGTAATTTTACGCGTTTTTCCGAAGTGGTGAGACCAGCTGAATCCCTGGCCTGGCGTTACGTAATTCGTTCACACATGGTGTCCTGGAGCCAGGCAGAATTACAGAAAACATCCAATTTTGCAAATATATGAAAGCTAATAATAATATACAGACATTTGCATGCAGGACGCATTGATATATAAATAGGTTGACCTATTAGATTACGTCGGGTTTACATTTCAATAAAACCAAAGATATCCGTTCTAGTCGTTTGAATGCGTAAAAATCAATTTAGCTAAGACATGCAAGCTAAGACAGCAACATGGTGCGTCACAGCGCCCTACGAAGACTGGAATGCGTAAATTTACCTGTGTAACATGCTTTTTGAGCACGTTAGCAGCTTTCTGGTAACCGTTCTCTTTCAAATGCAAATAAATCAAATGCAATAGTTCATATTTTGACGCGTCATCGCCCTCAGAATTCATTTTTTTGTATTGTAAAATACCGTCTTTTATAAATTGTATGAATGAAACTTGGACTGCCAATTAACTTCAGCTACATTTCGTGGAGACGTCCATGCTTCTACCAAATGTCACCTTTGAACCAGACAAGAGCTACCCCTTCTTTTCACTTGCATCTTGGGATGTGTAGGCTAGTTCATATTAGTCACGCTGGAGGGACCCTGACTCAGGAGTTGCCTACCTCCGGAGTCCCCAAGCCCGGGCCTGGCGAACACCCGTGTTCGCTGGTTTTCTTGCCAACCTTAGTGGTAATTCTTAAAGTATGAAGGGATGTAATTCTTTTCAGATGGGAATTTTAAAGTATAATGAGGGATGATTTCTTAATGCCACCTATGTCAGACACGTAGTGCATTAATATTCAATCCAACTAATGCTTTAATCTTCTGTAATGTGCCGTGACAAATGGTTTGTTTTGAAAGATGTTGCATCTTCTATTGTTTAATTGGTGGATTAATGACAATAAAGTGCTAAATGGGAAAGTAATTGGTCTGTTGAGTCTCACTCTCCAGACATGCCACCGGCCTACAACATGGTTACTGATTGTTCGTCCGAAATATCTGCTCTTGGTGATGCTCCACCACCCCATATTGTAATCCCTCTTCATCTCCTTTACCCTTACAATTGTTCTTGTTCCCCTCCCTCTCACTTGTTCCATTCTTGTAAACACAAATTGAAAGATGACTTCTTTCATGCACAAACAATTGCTTATTTGCTGGACAAGTACAAAGTATGTACAGTAGAGATTCATAATTATAGAAGTAATTGTGAATTGTGAACAAATGATTTAATTTTGTTGACAAAGCTTTCTTCACTGCATTTTGTACTATGTGTAGATGGTTATGTTTATCATTACCATTTCATAATGAAAACATCCAGAAATAACTGTTTTGTAAACTTTTTATCATTGGCTTATTTATGTTATTGCGGTGACATGTTGATCATCGCGTCATTGATATTGACTTAGCAATTGAGAAAAGGTATTGGAGTGCCTGGAATTTTGTGTGCACAATATGCGTAATACCAGTATCACACAGTAGGTGGTACTGGTTAACTATTGGAAGATATGCTCAGCTCATCCTCAACAGGCGAGTGTGCTCTCTACAGGTAGTGAACAAAAAAGTGTGAAGTCACTTAAGAGGATGTCGGGCCATTGTGTGCTGGCAGTAAGACCCATATAGACTATGGTATAGAATCTTCTAGCCTCTGAAATTCCGCAGGAAGAATAAACAGCACTCTTCCAGGAGAAAGATAATGATGTCATTGAGGCAAGCAATGAATGCTCTCTCATGCATCATTGCAGAACATCCCATGAATGCCCAACAGGCATGTATTGATACAACGTTGATACAGCATAAGCGAGGAGTCAGACTTGGTAGTCAAACTATTAGCTGACTATTCAGGCTCTGCGGATGGGGGCACTGTCATCAAATACTACACACCTCTCTGTCATGAAGAAATACTTTCAAATTGGGTGAAGACAACCAAACAGTATCTTTAAGTTCATTAAGTATCATTGGCAAAGATTTACAAGGGCACCCAAAGAAAATGTGACCCACACTATTGTGGAACCATCAGAACCATTCACGGTTGAAAAACTGTGCTTTCATTCTTTGTCCATTACCTGCACAACCATACATTTAAATTAGTTTTATATCATGCTGCTATTATATGTTTGTCTTTATTGCACTTTCTAGCATCTGCTCACATACAAATCAATACCAAACATACACAAAGGATCATGTTGTACAAAAGCAAAAGCCCTTAAGAAAATGTCCTGTTTGTTGTCCCCCCCAAAGTGGAAATGAGATCTACATCCTTGCCATATATTGAGCTGATAGCATGGGGATGGGAGTGGGTGAATTGGCTTTGGGTTCTCAATTATTAATTTGTGACTCAGGTAGGTAGAACAAAACATACACAGGGCATTCTGTGGTTGCTGCAGTTTTTATCAAGAGAAAATATATCACAAATGCCATGAATTTATGTTTGTACACAGAAGGGACTCTGTAATTCTATGTCTCTGTGCATCAATAATAAATAAGTGAACAAATAAATAAGATAGGCCAGTAGTAGTGGGCAGGTAGAACTACAGCTTCCAGTAATGAAACACATCTCCGTGTGGTGTGCTGTCAGTGGCAAAACAACAGGAACTCAAAAGTTTGAATCTTATGGGGAAAATTGAGTCAGTCAGTGCATTATGCTTGTTTATTTGCTGGCAGGCACCTCTATCCAGGGCAATGCACACAGCTTGCTTTTTCATTTACTCTGCTGGATATTTACTGAGACAGTTCTGATTAATACTTTTTCTCACGGACTCAATGGCAGAGAGGGGAATGGAACTGGGAGAGGAAAATAACAGGGATCAGCTCAAACTCAGCCCCACAGCCCTCACACTTTGGCCTTGCTGTTGTTTCGTTTTATAACGACAAATAACAGGGTTGCTATTTCATGTATTTAAGTCTTCCACCACCAAGGGGGCAGTATAGTCTCCAGCCACAAGTTTAAAAAATCATTAATTTCATTGTGGCCACCATCTTCTCAATTAATCATCCAGTTCCCACTTGATCGTGATGCATAGGAATGAAAGTACAATGTTTATGTTCATTCAGAATTTGTATGCTGATTTATTTAACAGTGGTTTTGAAAGTCAGATTTGCAGCAACCTAAGACATAATAATAATAATAATAATAATAATAATAATAGCTACTAGCGGCAATGAAGTGGCCAAGCACTATGACAGACTAAACATCTGATTCAGCTCACTGGGTACAGTGGCACCGTCTACACACGTTTACATGTATGGCAATGTGTATCCCTGCTTTTCACCCAATGCAAACTGAGATCAGCTCCAGCCCCTCCTGCAACCCAGACCAGGAATAAACTATTTAAATAATGGAATAAATACAATTATACAGTTTGTGTGACTGTTAAAAATGTATTTGGCATCATATTTTAACATGAACTAAGCTTTCAACAACATTGATGGATTTGTGTGTGTGTGTGTGTGTGTGTGTGTGTGTGTGTGTGTGTGTGCGTATGCAGGGCTTATTTCCTATATGAGGAAATAAATATATAAGTCTGGTTGCAGAAACAGTATAATGATGCTTGCATAGAGGAGCCCCTGAGGTTTTTTTAGAAGACAGCCAGAAAGCTCCCACTCACACCTCAACACCTCAGTCTAATCTGGAATGGTTTCAATCACGTTTAGGATTGTTGCAGAACAAACTGTGGAACAATATGTGCAGCGAATGTGAAGACTACGTCTGACTGCTCTAATCAAATGCACAAATACTCTTGCTCTTTCACGCACACGCCTTTTCTCTAACACACATATGCGCACAGTTTCAAAAGAGTGATTATAGAGCAACCCACTTGTAAGAATAGAACATAACTTTCACAACAGCTTTTAATGAAATAGAGCAATTACAGTACTGTACAGTGAAAATGTATTCTTCAAAGAGTCTAAAGAGTTTGGAGACATTTTCTTGAGCTAGAGAAGATAAGATGTTTCTGTACACTTCAGAATTCATTCTGCTGTTGCTATCGGCAGTTACATCATCAGTGAAGACAAGTGAGCCAGCACTTGCGGCAGCCATACTACATGCCCAAATCGTAACACCCCCACCATTATGTTTCACAGATGACAGGGGTGCTGTCAATCTTGGGCAGTTCTGTTTAATCTTCATACTTTGCTCTTTCTATCTCTCTGCTACAAGATAATCTAGGTCTCATCTGTCCGCAAGACCTTTTTCCAGAACTTTATAGGCTCTTTTAAGTGCCTCTTAGCAAACTGTAACCCAGCCATCCTGTTTTTGTGGATAACTAGTGGTCTGCATCTTCCAGCATAGCTTGTGTAGTTATGTTCGCGAAGTCTTCTGAGGACACTAGTCACTGATGCATCCACAACTACCTCCTGAAGAGTGTTTCTGATCTGTGGGACAGGTATTTGAATTTTTTTCTTCATTATGATGAGAATTGTTTAGTCATCAACTGCAGAGGTCTTTCTTGGCCAACAATGTTTCAGACAGTTCAGGCACCCTAAGGTTTGGCCTACTGTATGTCTCTGACAGTTTCTTTCCTTATTTCTCAGCCTCATAATGGCTTCCTTGACTTTCATTGGTTAAACTCTGATCCTCATGTTGACACACCAATGACATACACTAAACGCAAGAAAAAGCCTTGAATCAAAATTAGATTCTGAAAGCAATCTTATACCTGCACTAAGTAAGCAATTAAACACACCTGACTAATCATAAAAACCTGGGAACCCATTTGTCCCAAACATTATGGTGCGATTAAATGTGGGGACTTTATATATAAAAGTGCCGGAATTTCTACATGGTGACATCAAAATGTATAATTATACCCTTTAATAAAAGCTGAGAATCTACACTTTAACCGTATGTGAATGGTTTAATTACAAAACTACAATTGTGGAGTACAGAGCCAATCAAAAGATATTTCTTTTGATAAATAACATTTTCACAAAACACCATGCTGTGAAACAGAGAACTGTTTCCTGAAATGCCAACATCAGTTTTTAATTCACATTAAACTGACCTTGGGTCATACAGAACTCTGCAATAGACATGATTCTATGACATTTTGATGAATCTTTTATGAAACCCTATTTTTCAGTGTTTACCAGAAAATAGGTCCACTTTTCAGGAAATAGGCTTTCAGACCTGCCCCAGAATGTTCAAGAAAATTTAATAAAAAATTACATTCAGCTCTGTATTTTTAAAGTTAAATTTTTCATTGTCTCTTTGGTTTCCAACTTGTCACCAGTTCTTTATTTTTGAAACTATTTTCTTTCCCTTTAAAAAAAAAGTATTTGAAAAAGTTGCCCTAGGTGGGTTGTGACTGTTTTATAATGACATACAGTCCTTTCTTTTTGTCATTTCTGTTCTATATATTTCAGGCCTGATTTACTTTAGTGCCATTTAACAGCAAAGCAAAGTTGTTTCTTTCTTTCCTTCCCACACAAGCAAGCCTCATAAAAAATCTCTGGGCTGGAACACCAGCCTTTCTCTGTCTGTTTTATGTTTTTGGCCCTGTCAAACCATTCCACCTCACACTCCTGCACTCCTGTGGTGAGAATGACTCCTAACCCTTTCGTTTCTTTATTTATTTGGGGGGGGGGGGGTTAAAACAACTAAGCATACAATGGCCACCTCGTTTATAAAAAGTGAGATTGAAGACATGGCTAGATGGCAGGCTTTAGCCAAACAGAATTTGCTACTCCTGTGATGGCCTAGGACACTCCTGCCTAAAGCAGGAACTTTCAAACCCAGTCCTGAGAATCCATTATAGTTAATCTCTTGATCAATTTGAGGTTGTTGAAAACATATGTTTGTTGGCTTTGTTCCAACTGTAATTGCCACCTCTGAATTCTAATGAGCTCTTAATCGTTCTTAATAAGACTTTCTATGTTTATTGATGGATTACTAACCCTCTTAAGGCCATATTAATATCAGAAAATAATCATTCCATGATGAATAAACGTCTCATTTTTTTCTACATGTGCAATACCTATGTGGCAAGTGATTATAATGATTTAAAGAGAGATTAGTTGATTACATTATAGATTTGCAGATGAAATCACTGGGGTCATGGCTACTGAAGGTGTGGACACTCAATCATTGAAGCAAAACAATTTGAGAAAAATAAAGGGCTCAAAGAAAGTAAATGCCAATGAGTTAAAACCTGTATCGTGTTAAAATATGTTTATGGAAGAAAAATAATTACGCAAGAACCCGAACACATGTTTTCAACAATCTTAACTGATTAAGGAACAAAACTAACTGTAACAAAAACCAGAGTACACGGTGAGGAGCCAGGTCAAAGTAATTGAAAGGAGGCATGTTGAAGATGGGCCAGTTGCAGGCAAGCAGCAAGATCAGTTAGGTGACAATCAAGGGAATCAAGCCATGTGATAGTATAAGGGGTCAAGGCTGAGAGAGCTGAAGAAGTTCTGTTCACTGGCATGTTAGTAGGGGATTTGGAGTGGTGTTGTGTGCAGTGGAATAGGGGGGCCTTAGGTGGGGGGGCTTGGGCGGGGGGATGTGGAAGGGGAAGGGTATGGGGATGGTTGTGTTCACAAGCCAACGGCCCAGTTTACAACAAAATCCTTGCCGCATCCAAGCGCAACATCTGTTGCAGATATAACACCAGCGCTGTTCTCAACAAACATCTCGGCTAATTATTCCCTCTCATGGTTTCTCAATTTCTCTGAATTAGAGATCCTGGGGCTTGATATTATGAAATGATGCAGATTAAAGACTCCAGCAGATAATCAAAACCAAAAGTTTTGGTCTGAGAATGACAGAGATGAATGCCTACCATACTCAGTCGGACTCTGGATGGTAGCAAAAGAAGAGTTATCCTAATTAGTGTGCTAGGAGACAGGGAAATTAACTCTAATACAATTATAATACATCTTGCTTTTATTGCTTGCAATGAATATACCTAAAATGCATCAGATTGAAATGCATTGGTAGTCAACAGTAGGGAGACAGAACATTCATAGAAGTTTATGGAGTTCAGTATTGGGTGGATCCAGGTCTACAAAGTATCCACCAGAGAACTTGCAGTTTTCTGTGGGCTACTCCCAGCTCCTCTCCCCTGCTAATTTCTGCCTATCCCTGAACAGAAAGCTCACTGTGGAAAGGCAGGAAGTCTGCTCAATATAATCCATGCAGTCAATAAAAATTAGTTATGAAAGGAAAGGGAGAAGGGGGCACCGGGGGAAAGATGGTCAGAGTGAAATCCGAGGGGGATTTATAGCCACATAGTCTTCGGGAAAGTTTAGGAGAGGTGAGGTCTTGTTGACAAAATGGAGGCTTGGGTGCATAGGCAAGTATGCAGTGTGCATTTAAAATTTGGTTGGGGGGCAACAAACAGGAATTTGATGTGTCCCCCGTCCACCCTGGGATCATCTACATCCATGTGCATAGGGCTTGAATTATTCTTTGTGTTGAATGGAACAACTGTCCAAAAGGGTCCCCTCTAGCATTGTTTGGTACAGTTTATTTTCTTTCTGTGTATGAATAACAGAACAGCAGATGCAGGTGCAATAGTTTGTTCTGTTTGGTGGGAGTGGTTTTTCCTGCTGGTGAAGTAGTGGGTTCTCCTGTGGGCCTCCAGTTCATCCATGCATGTTTTTGAATGCATGTATTCTACAACCTGTGAGGAAGGGCTGAGGGTGGCCACTGCTCACGTGGTGGACAGACAGGACAGAACAACAGAAAGTTTGGCTTACCGCCTTTTATTTGTCCAAAAACACCAAAGCAACTGAAATCTTTGAGAACAATCAAGCAAACAAAACAGAAAAAAGAAACCAATGCCACACAAAACTGACACAAATCCACACCATGCATTCCCTAAACACCTCTCTTCTAGGCCTGGAAGCCAGGCCTCTTACAGAGCCCATAATTTTGTAATAGACCACAGCTGATTGGACAGCACCCCAGTTCCCTTGCTGGCACCACAAAGCTTAAGAGTGAAGCGTGAGCTTCAGCCTTTGCATGCTCCCCACTCAAACGTAGTAGATGGCAGAATGAACCTCTTGATGGCTTGCAACCCATCCTCAAAGGAACTTTCTACAAATCAACAGCACAGAGATTATGCTGCTTAGTGGACTGTGGAGACAGTAGAGGCGAAAGCTGGTATCAGGTGCCCTGGCCAATCAGGTGCCTTTGCAACCTGCCTGACCAAGATTGTGGTATGACACAATCAACAGACAAACTGTACGCATTTCAAGAGGCTAACTCATCATGTTTTTTGGAAGGATGCCCCTGCTTTTGTTTGCTCAAACAAGAAACTGACAGAGGGACAATGTGCTAACGCATTCCAAATTTGGAAGACTAACCAGGAGGAAATCCACAAATGAAACTAAATCCTGACAGTTGTCTATGAAGTGCTAATCAAGTCCCTAATTCAGTAATGCAGATCTCTGTAATTACGCTTTACATCCATATGCATTACAAGAATAGGTTATTATATGATACATTGAGGGGAAAAACAGAAGCTATGCACCACATGCAAGGATTGGACCCACAGCCTTCATATGATGACAGCAATAGGGGACCTACTGCAATAATGATGAATAATATATATGTAATGCTTAGCCCAATCTTCCCAATTATTAGCCTACATTGCAAGCAGCACATTCAATATCGTTAACACTGTTTTCATTGGCAGAGGGTAGAGGAAAGCGTTAATAGTTGAAGCTACTTTAACCCAAAACTGGTAAACACACTGTAAAATTCACATTATAAGACTGGCAAACTACCTACTGTGCTAACGAGGCAGCTGGTAACAATAGATGCAAGGCAGTGCCTCCACCCACACTTTCACCGCACAGTAATGGGATTAGGAGAAATGGAGACATTTATTCTGTGTATGTGTAAACCATTGTGTTGTAATGTACTGTAAAGAGACACAGAGAGAGAGAGAGAGAGAGAGAGAGAGAGAGAGAGAGAGAGTGTGCATGTGTGTGTGTGTGTGAGAGAGTGTGTGTGTGTGAATGTTTTGAGTGTGTGTGTGTGTGTGCATGTGTGTGTATGTGTGAGTCATTGTGAGTGAAGTACAGAGCTAAGGTTGCAGGGCAGCTGCAGTGTAAACTGTCTTTGCTAAAGGTCCGACAGTGAGACAAGGTATTTTAAAGCTCAGAAAAAATTCTCCTTCAAAAATGCTTGTCACCTGATGATTTTTGGGTCGCTGTGCACTAGAGTATGGCAACCAATCCTTCTGTTTTCATAGACCTGAATTCCACTGTAAGATAAACACTTCACTTGAGACCAAATTCCAAGAAAGTGAAGACATTTCCTCAAATTTAAAACATGGTGACACCAACAAAAAAAAGACCTTGATGAATAACGAATTTATTAATTTCACTTTTTAGCCAATCCAGAGCCTTCGCTCTGTAATAAAGCACAGCATCTTTATGAAGACAAACACAGATAAATAGTGCTGACAGAGGGAATGCAAAGAAGAGAATATGATAGGTGGTGTTTAACAAAACGTGGTGTGGTGAACAGTCCTTTTCCAGCATGTCGCCCTGACCTGCCTTGTGCAATAAAAATGGACGTCCCCCATAACTCCTTCCACCCCTCCTCCGCCTGCACTACGGCTTATGTTTCGTCCATGCTTGCAACATTTTTTTTAACAGAAGCTCATTCAACACCCAGAAAAGGCATGCTAAACTAACTAGCCACCTGAAGACTGACCTTTTCATTCTGAATATAGAGCAGAGGAGTCAATCACCTTACATCACCTTCTGAAAGCTTACCTCCTCAGACTGTACCTACACAGTAAAAACATCCAGTGTTCATTCAGCTCTGAAAGAGTACGTATTGGGGACCATATGAACTCTGTAAGAGTTGATTTTACACTGAACATTTTATTGTGTAGGACAACAGATCCAACCTCTACCTTCCATTCCGCCCTGAAAACTCAGAATGTGTGGAACACTGTGTATGCTAAAGGGATCATTTTTAAGCAATTGCATGCCCGTGTGTGCGTACCTGTGTGCGCGTGTTTCTTTGTTCGTCAGCAGTTAGATAAAATGTGTTTTTTTCCCCAGCCGTAAGATTAATATGTTTTGCTCAGAGACAGCGGGAAGTAGAAAAGAATGTGTATGTGACTGAATCAATCTAGAATGATAAGTATATAGGTTCAAGTATACACTCATGTATATAAACAGAGAGCTTGTTGCCTTTCTTGAGAGAAGCACTCAACCGATGTGTTGCGTATATCTCTCCATGCTGGTGTAAAAAAGAGTGCCTTATCATGTGACCCTCCCGAATGCCGAATGGTTTCATTTCCATGACAATTCCATAACAAATGTACCGGGAACAACAGGGTCAACTCCATGTACTGCCAGGCTCGAATTTTTAAAACCCAAATCAAGCTCATTCTGAGGCTTAAACTTAATTTAATAAGCACATAGGTATTTCAATTGTATTTCACTTCTAAGGCTCTGATGTACTTGCAGATTATAAAGTGCATATGTAAGTGAAACCATCATCCCAATGAATAAATAAATAAATTCAGACATTCTGGTTGGTAATGTGTTTGTTAAAAATTCCCAATGGATCCACAATAGTGTTAAAAAAATTATCAAATCAATGAGTTAAAGCACAGTGTTCTCCAAACATTGACTGCCTGGTCAAATAGGCCACTAGCCCACTTACTAGCACTTCAGTCAGACTCAGAAGCCTATCAATTAGTCAATAGCAATCCAGAACAATCACTGGTTTTCCCCAATTTCCATGATACTTAGAGAACTTGCCCTCGTCAACTGCAATTGCGAGCCAGTGTAAAAATTGTTCACCTTGGGGAAAGTCCATTTAGTTTTTTTACTTCACTCTAATAGCCCTACAATATTGGGCACATTACGGCTGTGTTTTTTGTTTTATTTGAGTTTTTTAATGCAACAATGGTGTAAACATATTCAATGAATCTGAACAGGTTAACAAGCATTAGCCTAAAGACCAATAGTGTTACTCTCACTTTTTAGCTGTAATTCCCCAATCAACTGGCTCCTTGTAAATCTGAGAAACACCTTGTTCAAGTATTTGAATTATGCATTTGACCCAGGCAAGTTTGCAACTGGCTGGCACGTAGCAGTAGGAACACTCGGTTACGACTGACGCGAACAAGATACCTGATGGTGGGCCCCGAAGGACAATCTGAGAACGTTTTCCTCAACATTACAAATCGGTCTGTACGGTCACGAGCGTGTTTTCTTTGGCATCCTGTTTCAGCTGGCTGTGACGTTCTCTGTCGGGCGGGGTTAATAATACAACCCGCAAAGAAAGAAAGAAAGAAAGAGGTTTCAGAAGAGCATATGAGATGAGACCGCAGTAGCAATTCAGTCTGTCGCAGTCAAGCATGCAGACTGCAGACAATTTGCAACTTTTGTCTGATAAAAAAGTTTTTTAAAACATATTCTATTATAAAATTCCGACTTTATTTAAATACAGAATCTACTACAAAGGTACGTTTGAGCCTTATAACTTAAATTAAGAATGACTTTCGTGCGTTAAGGAAATTACATAAATTTCAACTCCTTTTAAAATATATTTTTGTTCAAGTCCTCAAGCAGCGAAATACTTGTTTCAAAGCAAGGACAGGACCAGGAATTAGAATATACACCGAAACAAAAGAGAACGCCCACAATCTGAATGTCTTTACTTTAGCATCTTAAAAAAGCGTGCATTCTTACAAGCCATGGCAATGAACGCACTAACCGGGCTTTCAATGGTGAGTTTACTGAGCCTTGGCTACATGTCCTGGGACTGGGTGAAGCCAGATCAGATGGAGAACGAGCCTTTCTCAGACTTCAAAGGCAAGAAACCCGAGTTCAAGCCCAGGCAGCCGCCGCATATTATATTCTTTCTGACGGATGACCAAGGATTTCACGACATCGGGTACCACAGCTCGGACATACGAACGCCCACGCTGGACAAGCTTGCCGCCGAGGGCGTCAAGTTGGAGAACTATTACGTGCAGCCCATATGCACGCCGTCACGCAGTCAGCTGATCACAGGCAGGTAAGAATGTCAAGAGCACATAGTGGTCGCTTCGTCACACAGCCGATGGCTATGGAAATGCAGTTTATAATTCTCTTACTAAAGGAACTTTCATAAAGGATTCACAGCGTATATTCTGGAGAAGTATGCAATCTGGAACAGATAAAAAAAAGTTGAACAAACGTACCGCCCTTCCCTGCAGTGGTATTTTATATTTCGGTTAAATGTTTGTTGGTTTTAAAATATACATATGTTTTTTGTTTGTGGCAGTTTGCCATAAAATAATATGTTAATAGGCAGGGTGAACACAAGGGTTTATGAACACATTCAAAGTATGCTTAAATATAAATGTTTTTCACCGCATTTTTATGTTTTACATACTTGTCATTTTGTTGAAACCTTTTGGCAAGCTCTGAAACGTGATAGCACAAGCTGCTTCAAAACTGCTCCAAAGAGATTTCGTTGTGATGTTGTATGTGTTAAATGTGGAATTTATTTAAGAAAAAGCTAGGATATGTACAGTGCAGGCCGTTGTTGAGATGAGAGATTCTTTATAACAATGTTCATTTTTATTTGCTTAAAACTTTCCACAAAAGAAATACGGAGGAAGTTTGTCAACTGAATCAATATTGGAGACCACCCAGACAGTAACACTTAGAATTGGCTCAACTTAGTGTACTCAGTGTTAGCCCAGCATTTACAAGATCGAGGGTGACTTTTCGGTGTTCTCACTTAAACACTTGAGCACACACACACATAGTAGACACACATACATGTATCTTGAGGCTCAAAGCAGTGTGTGTGTGTGTGAGTGAGTGACTGTGCATTAAACAAAACCTTGCCAAGTTGTGCACTCAGGGTTGGGTAAGCTGGTTGGTGGGGGGGAGCTGCAGGCAGCTGCTGTCCAACCACGACAACAGCTGTGGGGCGGTCTTAAGTCTGGGTGGGATATCCTGCGCCTTAGCGTGAGTCACTCCAAGACGAAGAGATGACCATCTCACTGCTGCGCTGGCAGAAGTCTGGGAGAAGTCTTTCAGCATCTCCTGTTTCCCATAAACATCAGAGAGAGAGAAAGGGGGGGGAGAGATACAGGATGAATCCGCATACTTGACTTTAAAAGGGCTTTAGTATTCTGGAGTAAGGGCAATAAAGCTGTTATATTTCCACATCATGTACAACAAAAAAAATCCAGTACATTTCCACAGCTTGCACTGAATATAATACCATTCTGGCAATGAAATAGATTTACAGTGTTGTTTTACGCAGTAGAAATGTATTACCCAATGGACCAGTCAATTAAGAAAATATTAGCAAATAGCCACCAGAGTTTCAAATGCTTTTCTTCTTTTGTTTTTCATGCAGCATATTATTATGGGGACTGAAATGAAGCCCCTAGAACAGCAAACTCTATTTATCAGATCAAACGGTTTCATCTATAGTATCAGAAGTTATAATTTGGGCCTTATGCCAGATAGCCAGGTGGTTAAACTCAGGCATGTTTAACACTGGGAGTTCAGTGATTCTTAGTGTTGGGTTATTTTAAAAAAGAAAAGGAAAATGTTGCATTATGAGGTATGGTCGTGATGTGGAGTGGTGCCTGAACAGGATGTGATTATCATTCCTATGACAAAATCTCTTCCAGACTCGCGAGGTACACCTCAGAAGAACAGACAGACACCTTCACACACACACACACACACACACACACACCCACACACTCACTAACACATGCAGACACACACACACACACACTCACTAACACATGCAGACACACGCACTCGCACACACGCGCACACACACACACACAGGCAAATGCACACAAACACACTCAGACAAACATACACATACGCACACCACCTGTGCTTTGAAAAACACCGGACCCTGTGATTAAGTGCTTGGTCTCAGCATGTCTCTTCAATTGTCATTTGTATGCTTGGCAGCCACTTCTCCCCAGTCTGATTTATACATATTACTTAAGATATGTCACCCTGTTATTTTTCTTCTTCCTCGCTATTTGAAATGCCCTACTTCATTTGTAAGCCTGCCTCCTGGCTGCAGATTTTTCCATCAATTAGGGAAGGGAGTGCAGACACGCGTGTGCACACACATCCCACCAATCCGCGCTGGCCGCCATCGCTTCTCTTTGCTCTGCCCTCCTCCCGCTGAGCCCTGCGGTCCTGGCCTCATCGCATTCCCTGTCTGTTCCCATGCGCAGCTGGGACCGGCAGACCGCAGGTGCTCAGCTGGCCAGAGAAGGAGCTGTTGCTCAATGAGACGAGTACGACCCTGCCGGCTGTAACCCACCCCCCATGGCTGCATTATAGGGGGCTAAGGGGGCTGCTGGGCACAGTCACCACAGGCACAGATTGATTCTGTGCCAGACCATGGGGCCCTGGACCCCAGCGCCTTAGCAGGAGGAGCCACCCCAGCTAATACAAAAACATTCTCACAATGTTGCTGCCATACAGTGGCGGCAATGTTATAACACTGACAAAACATTCCAGAAACATTGTGAGAACGTTTTGTGTCAGCTGGGACCCAGCAGCCCATATTGGGGGTGTGCAGAGATAACACTGTGTGTATGGGTAAATGCATCAGCTCTGCTGGTCTCTTTTCTTCTGATGCCAGAATTGCCCATGCGGTGGAGAACCCTGGGGTGGGGGAGGGGGGTGGCAGAGGGGATGCGGTGGCTGGCAGAACGGATTGTGTCTGTGTTTATTCCCCGCGTGGGCGTACTCGTTCTCGCACCTCTCAGACCCACTGGATGCCATTTTGTTCAATTCTCAGCCTCAAGAACACTATGAATACACGGCGCTATGGATGAATCATAGGAATAATGACAAAAAACAGAGAGGATTGCCAGTTTTAATATTGATTTTGTTTTTTGGAATGAGGTTGTGGATGGGATTGCTAAGCACTTGCATTATGCAGAGCTACCAAAAGCCAGTATCTACACACAATTTTTGAATTGTATCTTTTTACTTTATAGCTCAGCATAAAAGGTAATGCAGAAATGAAGTTGTAACTTCGTAATGAGTTGTCATTTCCGGAACATTCCCAGACTCTGTGGGTCATTCAGTCCAAAGACACAGCTGTGACAAATGACAAAAATATCAGAGCTATGACTTGCTCACCAGAGTCATAACGTACTAAAAGAACCGTCGTAAAATGTTCTGCTGACTTCTTCCAACCGTGCTGTGCTACTTCTGACACTTAAAAAATAATACAAACCTAATACAAACCTTTTTCTTCCCTTTGTAATTGACACCTGTGCTTCTGCAGGTACTGTTATGGTACATCACAGCCACACACAAACTGGAAGCGTGGAAACTGAATGTGCATCACATTACATTACGGGCATTTAGCAGGCGCTCTTATCCAGAGCGACTTACACAGCATTTTGCATTTATACATAGTATCCATTTAAGCAATGTAGATTAGGTTACTTGTCCAGGGGAACAACAGCAGTGTCCTACCTGGGAATCAAGTCTGCAACCTTTAAGTTAACAAGGCCAGTTCCTTACACTTTATACAACACTGCCACTTGTCCACCATTGCTTTGATACACCCTCCTTTCAGACACTGATGTATAGTCTGGTCATGCCAACAGGAGAGGGCTGCTGCTGATTGGAGGAGAGGGATTTCTGGTGCTGATGACACCTTGTAACCTTTTGGTGAATGCCATTTCATTAGGGGCATTTAGCAGGTTCAGTTACCCAAAGTGACCTGACACAGGTTTTGTTTTTTTACATAGTGTGTGGATATGTAACTCAAGCAATTCAGGTTAAGCACCTGGCTCCAGGGTTCAATGTGTCCTACTTGGTTCTCTCTCTCTCCACCGTAGTTAACGTGTGGAGGCACAAAACTGTTGATGTGCATCACCCAGGTGGGTGCGACACATTGGTGGTGGGTGAGGTGAGTTCCCACTCATCACTGTAAAGCACTTTGGGCATTTGGAAAAGTTGCTGTATAAATGCAATGATTCATTCATTAATTCATTCATTCATTCGTACTTGAGAATCAAACCTGCAACCTTTTGGTTACAAACCCAGTTCCCTAACATGGCTGCCATATATGGGTACTATGTCAGTGGTCCTCAATCCTGGTCCTGGAGAGCTGCTGTTATTCAGCACTTCAGTAGCACAGCAATTGAGTCAGTTAAAGTAGCTGATTGCAAGTCTAACTCAGTTCACCTGTTTTCTTGGGTCTGGTTTGTTTGCCGATCTTAAGACGAAAACAAAAACCAGCAGACTCTGTGGCTCTCCAGGACCAGGATTGATGATAACTGTGGAGTGTTGTTATCAGGAACTGTTGTAGTGACCGAAGGCATCGTGCCCAACTCTCCCTACCGCAGGCAGGGGTAAGGTCACAGTCAAGCAATTAGATTAAAACCTGCAACTCTAGGACCCAGATTGCACTGATATAGTGAACTTGTTTTTCCAGGGATGGCACTCTGGTGGCACGTGGCTAGGACGGCTTGATTGAATTTGGAAGCTTCCGTATTTCCATCTTGTATCCGTGCATAATTCCTTCCTGCACATTGTTAGTCTGAAACCCTGCTGGCAGGAAGTGCAGGCTCTTGGTAGTGTGGCACAGTAGGAGTTCACTGAAATGACGTTTGCTTTTTGTGTGTGTGTGTGTGTGTGTGTGTGTGTGCTTAGACTGCAAAACCAGAAGAGCTGAGGAGCTGAATCAAATCCTTGCTGTGTTAAATTTGAATAACAGGCAACAATCAATCTTTTTGTTCTGATCGTGTCTCACCTTAGCAACAGTTACAATGGTTACAATGAGCGTAACATAACATAGGAACGTTTACGGACAAGAACAGGCCATTCAGTCCAATAAGGCTGGTTATTTAGCCCACGCTGGCACTATTCAGCATTGAGTTAAGTCTAGTGCCTACTCAATGACCCCAAATGACAAGCTGTTACTAAATGACTGGACAAGCTGTTCCATGAATTAACAACTTTGTTTTTGGGGGAAAATTTTACCTTCAATTAATGTCTCCTCGTTCTGCTAAGGAAGCTCTACAATCCACGTTATTGATACCTTTGAAAACATTTAACTTTTGGAAAGTTATTGGCTTATTAGCTAGTGTTTGTTGCTATTCATGATAAAGTTGAATTGTTTATTTGCACATGTAGGTTCGTATTTGGTGTTGGGTTTGCAGTCACAAAAATGTATATCTTATTTTAGATGAATGTAAGAGCACTTTTGTTCAATGCACATAAGACTGATTAATCTGGATCACAATTGTTTCAAAACTTTTGTCCTGCTGTGTTGTTTTGTTATTTACTGTAGTTTTATAATTTTATGTATCTTTAGCTGTGTAGCAGTGGGTGGCAGTGTTGTATAATGGGTAAGGAACTGGTCTTGTAACTTAAAGGTCACACGTTCGTTTCCCTGGTAAGACACTGCCATTGTAACCTTGAGGAAGGTACTTCACCTGCATTGCTTCAGTATATATCCAGTTGTATAAATGGATGCAACGTAAATTATATGTACAAGTTGTGTAAGTCCCTCTGTAATGTAATGTAATGTAATATAGCACTACATGTATTTGAGAAAGGAGAGACTAAAGGTGATGAAATTGTTTTCCTGCACAGGTATCAGATCCACACGGGTCTACAGCACTCCATAATCCGCCCCCTGCAGCCCAACTGCCTGCCCCTGGACATGGTGACCCTGCCGCAGAAGCTCCGGGAGGCGGGCTACGCCACCCACATGGTGGGCAAGTGGCACCTGGGCTTCTACAAGCGGGCGTGCCTGCCGACGCGCCGCGGGTTCGACACCTTCTTCGGCTCCCTGACGGGCAGCGTGGACTACTACACCTACGACTCGTGCGACGGGCCGGGCATGTGCGGCTACGACCTGCACGAGGGGGAGGGCGTGGCCTGGGGCAGGGGGGGCAAGTACTCCACCCACCTCTACACCCAGCGGGTGCGCAAGATCCTGGCCGCCCACGACCCCCACCGGCCCGTCTTCATCTTTCTGTCCTTCCAGGCGGTGCACACGCCCCTGCGGCCGCCCAAGGGCTACATCTACCCCTACCGGGGCATCGGGAACGTGGGCAGGCGGAAGTACTCCGCCATGGTGTCCATCGTGGACGAGGCAGTACGCAACGTCACCTACGCCCTCCGCAAGTACGGCTACTACCAGAACAGCGTCATCGTCTTCTCCACCGACAACGGCGGCCAGCCCTTCTCGGGGGGCAGCAACTGGCCACTGAGGGGGCGTAAGGGGACGTACTGGGAGGGGGGGGTCCGCGGCCTGGGGTTCGTCCACAGCCCCCTTCTCCGGCGGCGGCGGAGGGTCAGCCGAGCGCTGGTGCACATCACGGACTGGTACCCCACGCTGGTGGCGCTGGCGGGGGGCAACGTCTCGCGGGCGGACGGGCTGGACGGGTACGACGTCTGGCCGGCCCTCAGCGAGGGCAGGGAGTCGCCGCGGCGGGAGATCCTGCACAACATCGACCCGCTCCACGTCCGCGCCAACCTCGGGTCCTGGCGGGACGGCTTCGGCATCTGGGACACGGCGGTCCAGGCCGCCATCCGCGTGGGCGACTGGAAGCTGCTGACGGGCGACCCGGGGCACGGCGACTGGGTCCCGCCGCAGACGCTGGCCAACTTCCCGGGGAACTGGTGGAACCTGGAGCGCGGCGCGGGGCCCCGGAACTCGGTGTGGCTCTTCAACGTGACGGGCGACCCGTACGAGCGCCACGACCTCTCTCGCCAGCGGCCGGACGTGGTGAAGGAGCTGCTGGCGCGGCTGGCCCACCACAACCGCACCGCCGTGGCCGTGCGCTACCCAGACGCGGACCCCCGGGCCAGCCCCGACCTCAACGGGGGGGCGTGGGGGCCCTGGGCGGGGGACGAGGACGAGGAGAGGGAAGGCAACAATTTTGGCGGGGCTCCACGCAGAAAGAACTGGAGCAAGAGCAAGAATAAAAAGAACATAAAGAAGAAAAAGAAATGCAAAATTTGCAAACTGAGATCCTTCTTCAGAAAGCTGAACACCAGGATTATGTCCAACAGGATATAAGGGGAAAATGGTATCACCACAGTGATGCATTCACTGAGCCGGAAAATGTGCACATTTATTTGAAAACTTTGAAGGGGAACACTTGCCGGCGTTTACTTAATATTATGTCTTTCCAGCATTCGTTTTTTTGCATAACAGATTGCCACACCAGATGTTTTTTTGCTGGGTTTTTTTATCTCACTATCTGGTGTTTCAGTCACGATATCTTCCTTTTATTGATGTTCTTTTCACCTTTCTTCTGTGTTTGTGTCCCACTATATTTCGGTTTTGAACCACTCACATTTGATTTAGAGATCCATCTTCCTATTGTGGTGTTCCTTGACTTTTGGCTTCAGAGCACTAGACGCTGAACTCTGCAGGAGCAGAGCTACTGCTTTGTGGAAATCGGTCAGTTCCCAGAGCTCTGAAGTACTAGCTCTTCGTATAACCTGCAACAATACCTCTGTAGCAGTTGCTATGCAACTCATTAGCGCTGTTACTGCGTCTCTGCAGCTCTGTAATCATAGCTCTTTAGCGATAACCCTTTGACTCTGTGCAGTAGGTGTGCATTGTAAAAAAAAAAAAAACAAAGAAAACAAGGATCATTAAAAAGTAGCAATTCAAAGGCTAAGGGGGCAACACACAGTTAAAAGCAAAGATGTAGCAATCACTCTGTCTCCCCACCCCCTCAGCATTTTGTTTTGTACTTGACAGCACTTTTGTACTTGACAAAATAATAAAATAAAAAATCATTGGTAGGATATGCAAAGGCCGGATTCAGTTTAATTTGATCCTTCTGGCGGGCCCCCTGGTGGTTGCAGCGGTTTGCACACATGGAACACAAAGTTAGTCATGTGTGGAGCACATGTTGGACTGCGGGACATGCAGTGGGAAAGGAGCTATCGTTTGGGGTTTTCACACGATGACAGCGCAGCGGGGGGGTCACAGGGGTCAGGAGCGGTGACCCCACTCTATCTTTCAGGTTTCCAAAGGAAATACTCAGCGCAAATTGAACCTAAAACTGGGATCTGTGGCCAGTGTTAAAAGGGATACTTCACTTTCTGGGGTCTTTTTTCAGGAGGTCAATTGCAGTGAAGGACATTATAAATATTTTTAGAAGTTTTTTATGACATACCAGTTTGCAATGGCTGGCATAGAACATTTGGAGATTTGTTGTCTAAAGCCAGAAAATTTACTTCAAACTCCAAAGTAGTTTATACAGCGATACTACGGTTCAAGATGATGTACGTACTGCATGTACTGATTCATTTTATAGTGTTTATTCACAATTACTCATGCAAATGTGTTTTCATATTGAACCAGTAAGTCGTTCCCTGAGAACAGCAGTCTCCGGTTGCTAGGCAATAGTCCCAACTGAAAACAATATTAAACTTACTTCTTTGAATAAATAACCGGTATAATTCATATGTACAACCTCTGGAGACATAGCATTCCTGTGCACGGTCCTTGGGATTACTTGAACTGAATTTTCTTACTTCAGACCATAAATCCCCCAAATGCCCTATACTGGTCATTGGAAAGCTGTCAGGGAATATAATAATAATAATAACTCCTGGGAATATCTAAAATATCCTTGCTTTGGCACAAAAAATAAAGGTCGCCGTTTGGATTTTTTTGGACAGTGCCCACTGTACAAGCCTCTGGAGGCAGTGTTATGATCTGGGGTTGCTTCAATTGGTCAGGTCTAGGCTCAGCAACGTTATGCGGCAATAAAATGAAGTCAGTTGAGTGCCTGAATGTACTGAATGACCAGGTTATCCCATCAATGGATTTTTTCTTCCCAGGCGGCACGGGCATATTCCAGGACAACAATGCCAAGATTCATCGGGCTCAAATTGTGAAAGAGTGGTTCTTGGAGCATGAGGAATCATTTTCACACATTAATTGGCCACCGCAGAGTCCTGACCTTAACCCCATTAAAAGTCTTTGGGATGTGCTGGAGAAGACTTTACAGAGTGGTTTGACTCTCCCATCGTCAATACAAGATAATGCAGTTCTGGACGGAAATAGATGTTGTGACGTTGCATAAGGTTGTCGAAACAATGCCACGACGAACGCATGCCGTAATCAAAGCTAAAGGAGGAAATATTAGAGTGTGCGACCTTTTTTTTGGCCAGGCAGTGTATTTTAGTCTCTTTCCTTGCAGACATGGAACAGATTGCATAAATCTGGAAATAGGGGCAAATGAATGTAAACAGAGATCAAAATAGCCTCAATGACAACGCAGTCTCCTTCATGCAGCACTTGAATAGGGTTCCCATAGTTCCCCTCTCCTCCCTTTGTTACGTTCGTATTTGCGCACAGCATGGCTAATCAGTGGGTGCCATGACTGCGCTTGTTATGTCTGCTGGAAGTGGGGGGTTAGTGCTGCTTGGTATACTTATGAGCATTAATTTGTCTGAGGGCCTAGGAAGCGTGCTTGAGCAGTGTAAGTGGTCGTACAGTAGGTAGCAAGTGACGTGTTGCTAACAACTTAAGGTGTCCTTTTAGTTGGTGAATTTGGTGTAAGAAGGCTGCCATGTTAGCAGTACTTTAGCAAAAAAAAAAGAAAAAAGAATGATTCTCTGGCTCTGGTGTTTATGGCTCTGGAAATTAATTGAGACCACATTAAATATTCTGTTTCACAGTTTATGGGCATGTGTCTGTGTAATATTTTTTGCCTTTTGATACTCTTTGATGAGCTAGTGACCACATTTCCAAACAAAATTACTGTGAGTCAGAGCATTTATTTGCAGAAAATGACAACCGGTTAAAATACTGAAATATACAGTGTTGTTATACATTGAATAATGCAAACGAAACAAGATTATACCCATAAATTTTTAAAAACGCCTTCACTTAGAAATGGTTCAACAATCAATATTTGGTAACCTTGATCAGTGTAACAGAGTGTAACTTTTGACACCAAAAGTTCTTTGTACAATGAGTATAAACAGATGAAAGGACCAATGTTTGTAGCAGGGCTGGTGAACTTTGGCTTCTTCAGTGAAAATGTGCTGAGCTAAAACAAAAACCTGCACCCACACTGTCATTTTTCAGATAAGATTAGGGACCCCTGCCTTAAAACAAGCAATGCATTTCAACTAATACTGGTGATGAGCAGGGCAGGATCTGGTCCGCCTTCCTGGACATAAGTTAATAAACTCATAATAGGAACATAGTTAAGAATAAAGATGCCCTTTTCTGCTTGTTTTATGAAGCTTTGCAAATGTCCGTTTTTTAGTTTGAGTCAAGAGGTTATATACGTAAAATGTTTTCTGTTTAATGAGGCATTGTTTCTCCCAATATGTTTTTATGTGTTATGATGTTATTCTCCAAACCTTAGACTGAAGGCAGTACGTGAGCAGAAACCTGAACATGGGCCTCAGCTTTCTCAATACAATTTAGAGCAACCAAACCAAATTTCTCAGTTATAAGACTGTTTGAGTCTTTGAAGAAGGTGAACACGGAATGAAAACAAAAACTATATACTTCTGTTTGGTTGTGGACAGAATCACTTCAATGATGGACAGCTTGGGCTGAAAATGGGTGAAATGATGCCCGATTTTTGGGGTTTGCCTACCCTGGTCCCAGAGAACCAGGGTTTTCTTTTCCACTTGGCACTTAACTGCTTTAACATTAATCGGTTTATAAATATATATATATATATATTTTTTTTTAATCTTTTTTTTTATTACAAATTTACCACATCTGGTTTCTTGGGTCTGACCAGGTTGCTGAAACAATGATGGACACCAAAGTCAGCAGTCTACATAGCTCTCTAGGACCAGGCTTGGCTGCTACAAGCCTATGGTACAGGGGTATGTTATACATTATGACTGTTATAATACCTAAAATATAATCATTGAGCTAATATGACAGCTGATAAGGTGGTGGAGATATGCTTTCTACTGCCTTATCCAGTGTGCGGGCGTATTGCACGGAGACGTGGCTATCCTGCAATCACCAGGTTTGTGATTTACGGGGAAAAAAATCACATTTCTGAACAAATTTCGAAACCCTAATGTTCTCCTTTTCTCCAAATTTGGAATGTCCAGTCTAATTTCTTGGGATGTCTGTTTGTTGCAAGCTCTTTCCTTAAAACAAAAGAACACAGGTAAACATGAACCGCCTCCCGTGAGTGTACACTGCCATCTGTTGCCTCTTTTCGGTCTGTAGTTCACCGTCTGAACCACACTGCCATTGGGCCAGAGGTCAAACCTCATGGACAGGTGGTACAGGCAGACGACGTGGGCCAAACTGGCTAGAGGAGTCTCTCTCACGTCGTGAGATGAGGGTAACCCCACAGATGGAAACCCTCTCCGCTAGGGCAATGCACCAGCCAATTATGTGCCACCTGCAGGACCACCGGCCACAGTTGCGTTGGCATTGTCAGGATAAAAGCTTCTAAGGGAAAAAGTGTTGGTTCTCCAGGTCTCAAATGTCCTGTATCCCCAACCTTACCAGATGCATCCCTTTTTTTAAAAAATGTGATAGTTGGAGAGTCAAACTTGTAGCTCGCAACAAGCTCCCAGCTGTTTCGCTTCATGATCGCGAGAAGGAATTATCCATGCCCCTGTGGACAAACTCCCTCCAACTCTTCTTTTTGTGGAAATAAGTGAAGCTGTGAATTCATCCCCTCTGCACAGCTGTTGCTGCAACCTAAATATGTCTACTCTGCTCTGGATGTCTGGCAGATAATAAAACAACATTAATTCCGAAACTTGTGGTGGTCAGGATGTCATTGGGAGAGAAAGCAATGTTAAGAAGCCGTGCCTGGAAAAGATGGAAACAGACGAGGCAATGCAATACTGCCAACACACACATTCATTCATTCATTGATTAACCAACCAAAATAAATCAATTAATAAATTAGAATTTATTTGTTACAGCAAATATGTTTACGGTTTTAACTGTCACAGTTCAGTGCGATGCGTGTATTCTATTTGGAACTGAATAACCTTAAATCCCCTCAGCTGGTCTTGGCTGCAGGTGCCATTAAGGCTCTCCTAGTCCTTCAGAACTCTGCCACTCATCTCGTTAATATTCAGCTAAAATTCACGCACGTCAGCCTCCTCTCCACATCTCCCTCCACCGCCGCCTCCTGCCGGTGGGACTAATGAAAAGCAGGACTACTCCAGTCCCAGTAATCCATCATCAAACTCACACCGCCTGACTGCTCTGTTCTGTGTCAGCTGGTCGTCTTACTGTTCCTTCTCTTTAAGGCCCCCCTTTCGGCGGTGTTCATTTCATTTTCCTTTTCCCTAGCCAACCCCCCCCCCCCCCCCCACAATGTGATGGAATGAGCTCCTCACTACCAGAGATGCTGTAAACGTTTTCCACAGGCTGTAAACCGACCTGTGGACTTGCTTGTTAATTCAGAACTCTCCATATTTTTCATGACTTTACTAGCCCCACCCACAGTATACTACATAACGAACTACAGTGCTCTCATCAAGTGTGAACAGTTGAGTGAAATTTGTTATTTTTTTCCATGTACTTAAGGAGTTTGGATTTGAGATCAAAAGGTGAATGTGAGTACAATCAGTGTTTACAACATGACATTTACATGTGTATACATTTTACATCTGTTTTTGTGTTGAGTACCCCCATAATTGAAGCACTATATTTTAAGCCTTGCTCTTGCACCAGCTGTGGCACTTAACTTTATATTGTAGGTTTATGTATTTACTAACTACCTCTAAGTAAGTTGTGTAATAGCTACTATCAACTGTGACCCTAACGACTTAACATCAGCTTGCCTAAAATGTTTTGCATGCACTTTTTCTTTTTATCTCGCTCTGGATACGAGCGTCTGCTAAATGTCTATGTGAAAATGACAAGTAGTAAATCCTGGAAATCAGTAGCGAAGAAAACCAAAACCAGAACAAAAAAGAAAAGAAAAAAGGCTAAGATGTAGCCAGCTCCTGTTCAGCTGGAAAGCTCAGCTTGCCACCATTTCCTGCATGAGATGAGCTCTCTCAAAAATGTTCAAAAAGCAAGCAAACAAAAAAGGAGCTTAGGCTGGTGAGCACTGAGGCCTGACCTGATTCCAGAAAGTTCCAGAAAGGCAGAGCATTTCAGGATGCAGGAGGCAAGAGGGGGTGGTGAAACGAGAAGGGTAGTGGAGGGGGAGGGGAAGGCCTGCTGTTTGTCTTTTTGCGGACAGGTTGCCAGTGTTAATGAAAAAAAACCCACTCTTGCACACTTTCCCCCCGTTCTTCCTTGGAGAGCTGTTGATGATGTGGCTGGCTTAGATTTTCTTTTTTTCTTTTTTTTCGAAATGGGTCAGGTGTCATTTTTTTTTTTTGGAAAGTCATCCCTTGAGGTGAGGAGCCAAGGTTGTCAGCTGTAAAGCTGTCAGGGAATCTCGCGGGATCCGTCTGTGGGTGTGTGTGCGTGTGCCTGTGTGTGTGCCTGTGTGTGTGAGTGTGTGTGCGTGTGTGTGCCAGTGTGTGTGTGTGCATGCGTGTGCCAGTGTGTGTGTGTGTGTGTGTGTGTGTGTGTGTGCCAGTGTATGTGTGAGTGTGTGTGTGTGTGTGTGTGTGTGTGTGCGCATGTGCCTGTGTGTCTCTGTGTCTGTGCGTGTGTGTGCATGTGTGTCTGTGCCTGTGGGTGAGTGTGTTGGTGTGTGTGTGTCTCTGTGCCTGTGTGTGTGTGTCTGTGCCTGTGGGTGAGTGTGTGTGTGTGTGTGTGTCTGTGCCTGTGGGTGAGTGTGTGTGTGTGTGTGTGTGTGTGTGTGTTGGAACAGACTCCAGGGAAGGTTCTACAGACAGCTCCCAGTTTTCAGATCCAGGGATGAACTGAGGCGAAGGCGAAAACCAGGATAAACTTGATGTTCTGTGTTATATACAAATACATGGGGAGTGGGAGGAACTGGTGCTGGTCTTATGCAGGGAATGGGTACAGTGTGTACGCTATGTATTTGGCTTAGCAGACAAGAGGGAGATGTACATGCCTTACATGAACAATCTGTTCTTTAAAAAGCTAAAAGTTCTGTTCTATGGAGGGCAATAAAATGATATGATATATAATACAAAGTATTTATCAATTATATGTTTTTCATGGGAGCATTAATGTAGTTTAAAGTAGATTCATGAGGTAATTTTATGAGGTAACCTGAGTTTAAAACCTGTAGCCTTCTTAAGGTTAAAAAACCCCTCTGCCAGGTATACTTCAGATCCTGCATTATTTTTCTTTTTTCAATAAAGAGAAAACTTCCATTACATTTTCAATGTGAAGAGAGGATATTTCAATGGAGTTTGATCTCTTTATCTCACTGTCTTCATATCTAAATTCAATCAACTGATCAAAGCATATTTTTATAGTGATTCTAATACAAAGTGCCGGGCAAAGAAAAAACTGAAGAAATCCAGGGATTACTATGGAAATAACTGGAAAATTGTTTCCAGACCTCAGGAAAAGAGCAGAGATAATTTCATGGAAAACTATGGAAGAAGCAAAGGTAAGTGAATGAATTTAGCCATCGGTTCTTTGAATATGAGGTATGATTATATGTATCTGCAGAGTATTGTTTTTATGTAAATACTATCCATTCTATATGTGGATGTGCAGACACTTTGCAGTTTTGTCACCGGATAAATTCCAGTTTTGATGAAAGGCCTTTGTGAGAACTTCCGAAGACAACTTGACATTCTTGTGGGAGATTATATCCTGGCAGACAGAAGAAAGATTTATCTTGTTCTGACCTTTTTTTCAGAGTATATTCCTTTGGATTTAAAGGGAACAAGGCTGCAGATAACATTCCTGTTACCATTCCAGATGGATCTAAGATTTATTAGAACTGTGAGGCCTGTCATGTGACCTTCCTACAGCTGCTTTTTGGTGACGTTGATGTAAGTGGGCGAGGGGTTGGGAGGGGGGTGGGGGCAGTGGTTTTGAGAGGCAAAGGGCAATTGAGACAGCACTCAGAGTGTGGGAAAAGAATTGGTGCAGCTGTGTGTCCAATGAATTTTTCCGCTCAGTATCACCTCCTCAGGTGATTGGTGGAGAGATTACCATGCGTACATGTCACGGTCTGCTGTTGAATCCTGACCGTGTGTGTGCCGACCATGGCGGCTCTGCCGGACGGGGGACAGTTGGTGTTGGGAACCAGCGCCTCAGGTGCACATGCCTTTCGGGAGCTTCCCATTTCTATTTTTTCGGGTCCCAAATGCCATGTGCTAGATACGGCCCCGGCAAGAGCTTTCCTGGCCAGCCATAGAGATTACAGTGCCAGATAATCCCTCTGCCCTGCCAAAGAAAACACCAGCCTTCTGGTTTTATGCTCTGAGCTTGCACTGCAGACTTACCCTGACTATGGCACTACAGGGACAGGACATTAACCATGACGCACACAGTACTGGTCGTATTGTGTTGCTTTTTGGTATGTTGGCTTTTTTGTAAGTTTTGTATGTCCATTCATTTTCTAAAATGCTTATTCCAGGTCAGGGTCCTGGAGGTGGAGGCAACTGGAGGCTATCCCAGCATGCAGTGGGCAAGGAGCAGAAATACACCCTGGAAAGGTCACCAATCCATTGCAGAGTTGTACGTAGTTTGCGATTTAATTGGAACTCTAAAGAGGAAGTAAATTAGGGATGAGTAGGAATGGGGGACATACGGAGAATAGGAGACTAGGAAGTCACACTGTCCTCTCTTAAATCAATGAGGATTACCACTATCATTGTTTATAAGGCCAGGATCAGTATGGAGACAATTTTCCCCTTTCCTGTTTCTCAATTTTCTTATTGGTTAATAAGACGCGATTGACATTTGATAGTTAAAAGCACGCCCCTAGTTAAGTTCGTGGTTGTAAATAACAAGAAGTTTTAGCGGTGCTCTGAACCGTGTTCATTATTGTCTCTGTGCATGTGTGTGCATACCTGAAAGCTGTAAGTTTCTTTTCTTTGTTCTGTTACCTCTCGATAGCAAGGCATTTAATGCAGTAGCATAATTTTCCGATGTTTACAACAGCATGGTTCTCAAATGCATGCGAATGTTGTGGTAATGTAGCTAAGCATTCTGAACGAGGTAGTTTACATCTAACAGATTGGTTGTGTAAACACGTATTATTGTCGCGAATTTGCGGTTGTAATTTAAACGATACTATTTGTATGTGCTCATTTGCAAATAAAACGTGATATTGATCGCCTATGTAAATAGCGCAGATGCAGCTACAGGCCTAAATTGGCACCGCTACCCAATTTGTAATGCGTAAGCATAATCCATGATGGGCGAAGTGTGCTAACTTTTGAGACTTTCTGCAACATTAATGATCATTATCTGTAAACTGCTAAACGTTGAAATATTATTCCTTCTTTGTCAATATAAAAATAGATATCCTGTTACTGTTTAAATATGTTGTCTGGATAGTTTTATTTAAATGCACACATGCTTGTTATTTATTCACATTGTTTACCTAATGTAATTAATGAGTGCAATATTGTAAAGATAGTTGAACTCTTGTGTTTTTATAGAACCATATGCATGTGCATTAGAAAAGAATGAAAAGTGGCACTTGGACACCTGTGTTTGCATTCTTGTTGGATGCCCCACAACTACCCCAAACCATATCACCTACTTTATTATCAAGATCTTTAATAATCATAATAGCTGTTGTCAATGCGATGGTCAGTGTGTTAGGCACCTCTTGTTATTTTAAAGATTGTTATTAATTTGTTTTTGCAGCCATAGCCATTAAGTCAACATAGTTTATCAAAATCTGACTAAACTTGGTAGATCTGTAGAGAACTTTAACAGTAACTCAAGCACATGTTCACATCCTTTGGCCATCATAGGGGTGCTATACCAGTTGCTGTACAGCGATGAAAATAAGTGCATATGCTGTATGTATCTCTTCCTGCTGCACATTTGTGAAGTACATTTATGAAGACCACCTTATTGGATAGTCTGCCAAATTATATTTTGGCACATTTCCTCAAGATGTTTGCACTCTTGAGCTCATCCATGCGTGAACCCCTGTGTGTCTCCACTCCAAGCCAAAAAATGTCTCTCAAGTAGAGTAGCCATTCCATGAAACTCTATATGTGGAGTCCCTGAAGAGATTTAATCACTCTGAACCAGGACTGGTCTAGGAACTATGGACGGACTCTCAGAGTCACAAGAAAACATTAAACCTATCAACGCTAATGCTTATGCAGTATACTGCACAGCAATTAAAATAGCATTTTTCAGGTGAATGGATTACAGCCCGTAGGGGCTGGTTATGGAGTTTGCAGTGCGAATGTGATAACTGTAGATGTGAAACAGTGAGCTGGGGATTGCACGGTATTTCATTGGTTTTTTACGCCTTGACTGACATACAGTTTTCAGCAAATGTGAGTGGTCCTGGATTCAGCCTGCTGGGAAACTGGCTTTCGGTCCCTGCTGTTGACGGCGTGGTGAAAGGGATGACTGTGGCCGACTGAGCCGGTCCCCGCTGCCTTCTCACAGTGGGGTGAGCACTTCAACTTCTACCGAAACGGCACAGCTTCTGGTGTAAATCCGCCTTATTGACACAAATGCCTGCCTAATTTGTTCTGTCTCCCCACCTTGTCAACACAGTGCCTTGAGAAAACAGTGCCGTGATAGCATGAATATTGCATTGCTTTGTCGGAACGCATGCATTCAAAAGACAGACTATGTTTTTTGTTTTCATAGAACTAGATATTTTGCCAGATGTAGTGCTGATGATATACAATTGTGAATAGCAAGACTATGTACTTGTTTCTAGTTCACCTGTGTACCACCTGCAAAGTTTTTCTCAAAGCAACATTGTGTTCATGAGAGACAATGCTATTCTGACAAGCTTCCCGCAGAAAAAGACAAGCGCGAATCTGCAATAGCTGCGACCGCACACGCGCATGCATCCATGTGTGCATGCATCCATGCACACACCCTCACACAAACTTGTGACCTCTTCTTTGGCTCATGACCAACCTTTCCACAAAATCTTGTGCAAATCTGTGGCTCCATTCGGGAGTTATGCACCTTTTTGTGAAAGGCCATGCCCATCGCCACGCCCCCTCTTGGTCAGTCGGCCTTGAAAGTTACTCAGCTCTACCTTCGGTCATGACCAACGTCCATGCCAAAGTTCAGCCTCCTGGGGCCGTTACGGGGTGGGACACTTTTTGTGGACCAACCGACCGACCGACAGAGCAATAGAGCTGCGGTCGCAGCGAATAAATTAAAATTCACACAAAATATATATTTGTACGTGTGTGTGTGCGTGTGTGTGTGCATGTGTGTGCGTTTGTGTGAGAGGGAGAGAGAGAGAGTGAGAGAGAGAGTGTGTGTGTGGGGCGCGTAAATTTTTTGACAGGTCATAACCGATTCTCCCCATTTTGTCTGGATTTTCAGTTTTTTCGATTCCCCCTTTGAAAAAAAAATCTGTTTGTTTTCAGCCAATTTCACTGTAAGAACGCACCACAGCAAAGGTATTTATAGATATTTTTAGATACCAGTATACATGGAATGGGAATATAGTATCTATATTACTCCATCTTTTCAATGGGAAAAACAGCACCATAAATGATGGGCTAACTGGCCTAATAATTCATGCAGATTACCGACATAAATCCCATGAGACGCTTCACTCGCTGTGAGCGCGGTGATTTACTACTTTTAATTTCACTTTCATGTCTCGTGGTCGGCACATTTTGTTTCATTTTGAGCTTAATAATTTGCCTGGGACCAAGAGTTCATTAACAAGACAGTTGATTTCTTTCTCTCTGTCTCTTTCTTTAATGCTTCAATGTTTTCTTCCTCTCTCTCTCTCTCTCACGCCCTCAATTATATGTTTCTCTTTCTCTCTTTCCACTATGTCTTCAATACTCTCTTCTCTATGTCTCTCTCTGGGTAATGGTGAAGGCTTTTAAAAAATGTTTTAATTGATTATGTTAAATTATTAATGCTTTGCTTAATTACTTGTGTTTAATTGCTACTGTGCTAGGTACTTGCAATGTATGAACTCCTATGTCATGACATACATTTGTGGTCTGGCCTTGTACAAATGCCTGATCTAATCACTTTATATCTGCAACTGGCATCTTTGTTTGTTTTTTTAGTGTGTGGAGTAGATGCCATTGCTATTCATTACACTTAAAATAATAGCGCACTTGCACAATGGATGACGAATTACAAAAAAATTACAATTCTGTAGTGCTCTATGCCTTTAAGGATATCACATGACAAAAATCATTTGTGTTATGAAGAAACCGAACAATAAATCAGATTAACTGTCTTTGCAAAATTTCACACTCGGGAGAAATAAAAAATTGCCATCTGGACCTGTGATGGGAAAATAAGGGAAAAACAAGTTTAATGCAAACATTTATAATGTAGAAATAGTGCTTCCATATGGCAGCACTGGAGCAATGCTCAATCACAATAAACATACGTCCGCATAAGAAACGACTGACAAACCCAATCAATATAGGCCTGACTCAACAGATTCCTCATACTGTGAAATTCATATTCCGACTGGCTAAAAATCTGATCTCACTGATGTTTTGAAAATATGAATGTTTGTTAAATAAGAATACATCTTCAACACCTGATTTGAAAAAGGAATACAGTTCATATTTTAACATCATGAATGGCTATTTTGGCAAATGTTTTCTTGGATATAGCAAACCTGACAGCCCATTCGCTAAAATTACCATGGATCACACATTCACTTTGATGACCTATTATGTTATTCAAAATAGCATTAATCGTCTTGCACATATTCCAGATTTTATGACGAAATATTACTTGTAATGTTACTGTTAATGTTTCTAAATGATAATTAATTCCACTAACTGATTAGCAAATGTGAGCTTGGAGCAAATGTGAGCTCTAATTTTGGTGCAGACGTCTGGTTTCATGTATAAACTGTGAACAAAATTTGTTTGTTACACAAGAAGCATGATTATGTGTAGCTGACCTTTATCTGAAAGGTCTTTATTAAATATTTATTAGGGAAATTCACACTTTTTTTGAATTAGAAAAATAAAATGTGACCACGGGTCATTTTTCTTTAAAGGTGAAAACATGATTTATCAAAGTGATAATAGAGGAGGTCATTACGCATGTTATCAATGCAAGCCTGTGCTGAAAAGGTTTCATATTTCAGCTTTCACTTTTGTCTAGACCTGAGTCTTCCAAAGCTTTGAAATTATAGTTTTTTGTTCCAATGGTTACCCAATTTGGAATACCCAATTGTGTACTTGGTCAGTTTCAGCACAGCAACACCCTACCAGCCTTGGCTCCTTCACTCTACAGTCAACCAGCTCAGCTGCACAGTCAATGCCTTGGAAGAATTAACCTCATGTACAGTTGATAGAGGCAGCCTACATGCTCCCAATCAACCATATGCTATTTGTTATGATACTGGGAATGTTCTCTTGATTAAATCTATATATTGACTAATTATGCACTGCCCTGTTGGGGAGGTGTAGAGTTATGATGATTCCAAGGGCCATGACTGACTGGGGCCCTCAAAAAATGTGCTGTAATTGTGCAGAAATTGGGTGCCCTCAGGTGGTGGGGCTCATTGTGAGATCTTTTTATGGGGCCCAAAATCCCTGGCCGTGTCCTTGCCTGTTTAGTTACCCTGTGGACTAGTAGGTCAGTACTATTTTTTTCATCAATCTGTTATCTTCCATAGTTAGTTTGTGCTACCAAAAAATGAGTTTCGACGAGTTCTTGAAAATGAATGGGAGTAAATTGGGAGCCAGGCAACCGGGAGGAACGGCAGTACCATTAACGGTCAGCGGGGATGGCACATGTTGCTCGTGTGCGCAAACTATGCAAATACAATGGAGTAAGCTCCACAAAATTACATTATACCACAACACCCTGTTATACCAAAGCAAACTATCCCTTTGGGGATGCTGAAATAAAAACACACTCACTTTTACAAACAATTTTAAGTCTCTGAGAAGCCCCTCATTTCAGCACAGCCTCCCTCTATCCTTCTTCACCCAGTTAAAATAAGTTTTGAGTCTCGGTTTAATTTTGTTTAAAAAATCTGTGTAAAGGTCACGTTCTCAGGACCTGAGCCAGGTGTGTCTAATTCTTTTTTTAAAGGGGCGGAAATGGCAGGAGGTGGTTCTAGACTTACAACCGGAGAGCATGTCAGAATCTTACAGGGTGCGAGGTGAAACCAATCTGGCGGCACTGTGCTCACAGCTGCGGCTGCAGGCATTGGCTCCGTCGGCCGTGGTGATCAACCTGTGCGTACGCGCTGAAGGCAACGACCGGCTCCTATTGGAGCCCGATCCCTAGTGACGGAACTGTGCCAGGCATTGTAGGCGGCAGTGTAGTATAATGGGTAAGGACCTGGTTCGATTCCCAGGTAGGACACTGCCGTTGTACCCTTGAGCTTCACCTGCATTGCTTCAGTATAAATCCGGCTGTATAAATGGATGCAGTGTAAATGCAATGTAAAAAGTTGTGTAAGTTGCTCTGGATAAGAGCGTCTGCTAAATGCCTGTAATGTAAACATAATGTTATGTGCCAGAAGCCTGGACAATGTATGAGGAGGTGAGCAGACATCCACTTGAGAAAAGCTGCAGTGGTCTGGTATCAGATCGCAGACAGGAAATATCCCAGAGTGGCTGTTACTCCCGGTTCCCGTGGCTACTCCCACCGACAAAGATACACCCGACCTGAACTTCTGCTGTGTGTGTGTGTATGTGTGTTTTTGTAACTCCGCAAAGAAACAGCAGCTGTGCCTCAGCAATGTTTTGTGGTTTCCATGGAGATGTCGCTATTCGTCTGAAAGCAGCGGTCGCGAACGTCCGTGGGAGCACAAACATTGATTTTACCGATGCCATCGAGCGGTCGGCCGGTCAGGCACACAAGCGGCTGCTTTGCCCCAAACCCGCGACCCTTCACAGAGCTGTCAGCTGAGCTCCCGAAATAAATGACATGACCTGACCTATGGCTTCCTACAGACTGCATCTCTCTCTCTCTCTCTCTCTCTCTCTCCAACACACACAGGCACTCTATCTCAACCCCATCCCTCTCTCTACCTCTCTACCTGTCTGTCAGTACTTAATAACAGTGAACTTAAAAAAGAAACAACTATCAGATCTTGAACAGTAAGAGTAATATAATGATACAGAAAGAGACTGCATAATAAATTGATAAAATTATTAATACTGATAAATTAAGACATTCGTGATTTATACTACGGAGGAACGTGGCCCCTTTTTGCAAACAGAAGTGTAATTATGATAGAGGTCAGGAAGGTGCAAAATTATCATAACTATTACCATGGAAATTAACTGACATCCGCAAGCTTAGAGCTGTACTTCAACTCCTCTCGCAGAGCTGATTTAATAGCACATGCTTTGTGGCTTGGGGATACAGTTACACTGCTCCAGGATGTTTATACAAAATAAAATTATGGCAATCCAAATGTTGCTACACACAAGTATGGTGAGCAGTACTGTGATGTAACCATTTGGGGAAATCTGGGGCAGAAACAATCAAATATTTTTGCACAGTTTTGCAGTATGTTTGTGGATTGACTATAATTGGGCTAATATCTGTAAGAGCTTGTCCCAATTTTCCCTCAGCCTCCGCAATGACCATCATAAGAAATGTAAACCAAAGACTTCTCGAACTGGCATGAGCAATTTGTCAGCCTCATCACAAACACTAGGTGGGAGCAGTGAGCTTAATGTTTGGGTTCTATGGTCCTCTCGAGTTCATGGCCCTAATCGGGCCTGTCACACGACTGGTGGTTACTTAATGCATCTTGAGAGTCCTTAAATGGCCTTCTATCTCCCAGTCTTCCCATTGCGGTTAAGGATACGATTCATTGTGTGATTTGGGCGTTTCTTTTTGAGGTGTGTTTGAGTAAGGCATTATGCTCGTCCAGGATGCTCTTCCAAAAAAACCCTTCAGCTCCATGATTGGTGGAGGTCATTATTTTGAAGCCGAAAATAAAATTTGATTGAGGTGAAAGAAGAATATTTTTTTAAATGAAGGCCATTTATAAAGGAAGTTGGAGTTGGGAGCCCAAGATGGGAGTTGTAAATTAATCTTATGAGAAATAAAATAAAGCTGATAGAATTATGGTATTGAGATATTTAAATGCTGAACAATTGAAATGTGGCCAAATTTCAGTGTATCTGAAAGTGTAATGGCTTATGTAGTGATGTTGATAGTTTGTTTAGCCGATGTTATTGGGGGAGGTTAGGGAGTATCACCTTGGTGGAAATGTGAAATACATTTATGGACGAATGATTTACATGGAGTCATTTGCAGAGGAATTAAAGTCCGTAGTCAGTTCAGAGTTCATTTGACGTATATCTTGCTTCGATAGGAACATGTCCGTGTCATCAGCAGAAAGGGAACAATTTGAGTGTTAACATACAATGTTGGCATACAGAAATAGGTGTGGTTCTAAAATGGATACATGAGGGACAACATTGCATGAGGCGGGGGCAGAACTTGCGAGACATATTTGCACAATCTTTTCAGATTTATTTGTTAAGTAAGCCTGCGATAGATTGGTGACCTGACCAGGGTGTATTCCTGCCTCTCACCGCACTGCTTGCTGGGATAGGCTTCAGCCCCCCTGTGACACCTGACTGGGAATAAGTGGGTTAGATAATGGATGGGTTAAGTAAGAAGAGTAAGCATTTAACCGAGAGCTGTGGACAGATTGAAACAATGAGATAAAGAACAATGTTTGAACAATATAGCTGAGCAGAGTGAAAAGTAGCAGAGAAAAGAACAGCAACGCATCAGTGAAGTAAAGAACAGCATGAATCTGTGACTGGGAAGAACCGCCACCACACTGTGATGGAAAGTACCTGTTGGTGGACACAGTGTCTGAATGGCACCCTGCAAAATTGGCCCAGACATCATTATATAAGGCGCACTTGGCCACGAATGATTAAAAATAAACCAGCGAATGCCAGGATGCTCGTCTAAAAAGGGCCTTCAGAACTTGTCAGAATCCAGCTGAGGTGTTCTACATGGCTTGATGATTCAATCAATAACATTTAGCCTTGGAGATTGGTAGATAGATTGTGGTTCTAGACCAAAGTGGAGGACAACAACAACTTGTTTAGTGCAGATTTTGTTTGGGGAATTTACCTGAACACAACAATCTCCCAAATGATTTCCCTCTCTAAAACATACTCCAGTAGTAGCTAATATTGGGCTCTCTGCCTCTTTGACCCTATGCGGTGGACCTGTACTTTCTCTGTCCCCTACTGTAGTCCCTGTATTGTATAAAAAGGTCACCCAGAAGAGGTCAGAAGACACCCAGAATTAGGGCCAACATAGATGCAAACAGCTAAAAGTGGCCAATATCCTCTTGCAACACAGAAAGAGAGAGTATGTGTGAGTGAGAGAGCAAGGAATAGTTTTAGAAAGATTTGAAAGAAAAATAAGCAGCCATTAGAGACTGAGAGAGACTGTCAGAATCACTAAAAGCCCTCAAAGGCTGCTGCTATCAGAATGACTGTCACTCATTATCAGCCTCAGGTCTTAGAAGGAGAGCATCGCAACTGAATCAATGTAACACTGTGCTTTAGAAGCAGCACTGACAGCTAGCATTAGTTCTGTTAGAGCTGCTCAAACGTGGCCGACAGAAGGCATCGGAAAAGAACAATGATGAGCGCGTCAGCAAGCGCACGCTGCTTATTATTTATCTCTGTGTCGACTGTGTTGGCTAGGGGTATGTAATCAATGGTGTGCGCCAGCCCCGTGCCTTTATCATAGTCCTTTTTCAATTAGTCTTTTCAGTTTCTTTTTCACATTATCGAGCAGAGCTCGGAGATGGATGACCGGACACGAGCAGAACGCCCCAGCTTCCTTGGATTGCAGGTAGCATCAATGGAACCATTTCTCCTCATGTTCTGTAATCGGTGTTTGAGCGCACGCTTGTGTCTGTCGATTTTATTTTAATTTCGCCTGTACTTAACCATCTCTTTTGTGAAGTGAGACCTGGAGCCTACTTCTGTATCTTTGGACTGAGGGAGGAAACCAGAGTACCCATGCAAACGCAGGTAGAACATGCAAACTCCATCCGGCCGGAACTGGAACCTGGAACCTCCTTCTCGTGAAGCAACAGTGCTAACCGCTGTTCTACCCACACAATTGATAACCTGATAATAATGAGTCACCTATCATTAAAACATAATACTCCCTTTTTTTCTTTGTGCTCTGCTTGCAGCTGCTTCTCTTCACTTTCCAGTTCACTGCGTTGTTCAGCCGGTGGGTTAGTGGAGCACACTTGCGCAGTCGACGCAGGCAGACTGCCAGTGCCTGATTGGCCATAGGAGTTGTTGAATAGCAAGGTGTGTCTCATAATCTCCACCCCTTCTCTGAGTGGCACCTTATCTTAACATCACTGGCACTGCAGGACCAGGGCTGCCTACCCCTGTTCTAGATGCTTCTCTCAGAACCTGAAATAAGATGAAATGTGACGTAAGCCACAAGATGGTGTGGTGTTTTTGACAGGAATTGGCATCAGTTTCAATTTAGTGGCGAATAAATGCAATAAATCAGAAAATCATGGGCGGAGGAAAAAAAAGAAACAGAGTGAAACAAAGAGATACCACAGCTGGTTTGTGTGGCGTGAACGGATGCTGACCCAATCACATCCATTTGTGTCTCTGGTCTCTGACTGCAACTCTGCACGCTGTTTATTTGCAGTATTTGATGTAGAGTTCAAAGGATCAGATGAAGTGAAGTCCTCTTGCTGCAAATCCCAGGAAAAAAATCCTGATTTTCTGTTTTTTTTTTTACCAGGGCAGAAACCTCCAGAGGGAAATAGAGAGAATCATTTTTCCTGTCTCCCATTTCCTGTCTTTTTTTTTTTTTTTTGCTCGTTTTGTAAATGTTTCTCATTGGGTGGGTGGAGGTGTGGGCTGCAGTACAGTCAATGCCTGATGGTAGCATTAATGCTACCCTCCTCTCTCCCACGTTGAACAGACACTAGACTTGAGGATGAGACAGGTGTGCTGGGGCATTGTGTTGCCCCAGGGGGCAGTGTTTGCAGGTGGGGGTGGGGGCGCAGGGTAGGGTGTGGTGGATTGGTCCCCTGGCAAAGGGGGCAAAGCTCAGAGGAACCAGAGCAACACTCTGATCAAAGAAAGGGGGGTGGGGGTGGGTGTGGGGGTGCTGTAATGGAAGGAACGTAGTCAAATCTCCATAAAATCAGCCTGGCATTACTCCAGCTCCTGTCAGTTCATGCTAAGGTGTTAAAAAAGGCTCAGGTGGTGGGGGGGACTAACATTAATGGCTTTGAGGAGGGGCCAGTGGCAGTTTGTTTTGGAGTTTTGGGAAAAGGCGGTTACGTTTGAACCCAATGTTGCCTGTCAGACAAAGGAGTGTTTCACTGATGTGCTGCCCTTGAGCTGAGCCCTTAGAGAAATGACCTGGAGGAGACAATCACCTTCTCTGGGAATGAACTGCACAAAACTGCAGAGATAAAAATAATAAACTGAGTGAGAGGAAGAGAGACAGAGAGAAAGATTCAGATAGAATAGGTTTAGAAAGACATACAAGCAGCCATTAGAAACGTGAGTCAGTTTGGAAACAATAGCTCCTTCTCTCCTTCATGGTGCCAGCAGAATCAAACATGGCCAAAGTGTGAACAGGAAGATTTCTCATCTCTTAATGAATATGGCACAGTGATCCCCCACATCAGAAGTACATTTTTGACTTCTGCGCATCACCAAGGCAACAGCTTAGCTATAAAGGAGTGGTTACCAAGGAAATTCAACCAAAATTATTTTTTTTGGCTGTTGCCTGGGATTATGTAGCTGAAAACTGTATACTGTGAATATGAGTTTCTGCATTTGTGTGAGCATGTGTGCGTATGTGTGTGTGTGTGTTTGTGTGTGTGTGTTTGTGTGTGTGTCTGTGTTGATGTAAGAGTGCAACTGTGAGCCAGAAATGCCCGCCTGAGTGGAGTGTGTAGAGAGGGGATGCAGTTGCCATGACAACGGGGGCTGAGTATTCAAAAGCCAGGGCCAACCGCGATTGGAGGAGAGAGGCAAGTGGGTGGGGCAAACCTGTAACCCAGCATCCCGCCCTCCCCTGTCTCCCCCCCCCCCCCCCCATACCTCCCCACCACTTGCACTCCGGAGATCGGGGGAAGCGATAGAGACGCCGTTCTCAGAGCTAGACTTCCACAGCCGTACCAGCCTCCTCCTCCCGCGGAACCACACAGACCTTAAAAACCACACCGATCCAGAGCCTTCGATCCAGGCATGGCCACCATCACCTGCACCCGTTTCACTGAGGAGTACCAGCTTTTCGAAGAACTGGGCAAGTAAGTTACCGTCACTCGCTACTTTTCTCCCTGGTGTGATGCGGAGAGCGACACAGGTGTGCAAGCAGCAAGGTGTTGAGGGGTTCATGCTGGAGGCTGGCTGTGCCCCAGAAAAAAGGGTCAGGTCTTTGTTCTGCCAAGATTAGCAGCACGGTCTTCCGCAGGGAATTAAGTAGGGAGCACTGATTGGATTAACAATCAGAATATTAAATAAAGTTGCCTTGGAAGAGAAACATTTTTTTTCCAGACCACTAGGTTTTACAAGCTTATGCATGCAAGCAAGAAGGCATGGTTTTAAAAATATGGAAGGAGAAAGAGAGACAAAGAAAGAAAGGCAGATAGAGAGAGTGTGTGTGTCTGTGTGTGAGAGAGAGTGAGGGAGAGTCAGAGAAAGAGACAGAGACAAGAACAAATGAGTGAGACACAGAGGTGAGAAGAGTCCGATAAAAACAGAGCGTATGAAATGTGTAGTGAGACTATAGGGAAGGGGAGTCGATCTCAGCGTTTTATTGAAGTGGGAACAGGTGGCACTCTCACACCAAGGAAACAAAGTCCCTCTCTCTTACAGAAGGGTTAGCGCGATGTGGGGATACGCACATCTCAGCGAGTGCAGCGCAAGCAAGCTGTTTCACGTGTATATACACTGTATATGTGTGTGTGTATGTGTATGTAGGTGTGTGTGTATGTACGTGTGCATGTGTGAGTGTATGCATGTGTGTCTGCTTGCATGTGTGTGTGTGTGTGTGTGTGTGTGTCTGTTGCACTTGCATATGTGTGTGTGTATGTGTATGCAGGTGTGTGTGTATGTATGTGCGCGCATGTGTGTGTGCACGTGCATATGTGTGTGTAATTGTGTGTGTGTGTGTGTGTGTGTGTGTATGCTTGTGTGTGTGTAATTGTGTGTGTGTATGCGTGTGTGTGTAATTGTGTGTGTGTGTATGTGTGTGTATGCGTGTGTGTGTGTGTGTGTGTGTATGCGTGTGTGTGTAATTGTGTGTGTGTGTGTGTGTGTGTGTGTATGTGTGTGTGTGTGTGTGTGTGTGTGTGTGTATGCGTGTGTGTGTAATTGTGTGTGTGTGTGTGTGTGTGTGTGTGGTTGGGGAGGGGGGGCATGCTGTCAGATGCACCCCCCAGGCCCAGTTGCAGGTTCAGTGGAGTGGAATGAAGCGCAGAGGCTGGACTTTAATATTTGATGTCTTGTGGCATGGAATACGCTCGTCTCTGGCCCGAATCCGGCTGGATTTCTTGAATCCCATGTTTCTTCTTCCTGATATTTGGGCTGCTTTTGGGAAGTAATTATGTCAGAAATTTCAAAATGAAGCATTTGCTAGTTGGGAAAAAAGCCAGTAAAAACGGCTGTGCAGATGTTCTTTCACCGCAATGAAAAGTTAATGGAACTGGCATAGTGCAGCAGCCCATTTACAGCGAAGGTTTGACCTGAGCGACTTCCTCTGTGGTCTGATCTTCGTATTAGTTGATGCAGGGATGATCATGGATAACAGCTGTGAATGTGTGGGAGGGAAATATTGAGCATGTTACTGTATGTGGGCGTGAATTTCCGATTTTGTATAGGTGTGTTTTTGAGTGTGAAGGTTCGGGTGTGTGTGTAAACGCATGCATTTTTGTGTGTTAGTGTGTGTGAATGCATTTGAGTGACTGTGTGCAGACATGTATGCCTGTGTGTGTGTGTGTGTGTTAGTGTGTGTAAATTCACTTGAGCGCGATTCTATTTGTATGCCTGTTGGCATTTTTGTATGCTATGGCATGGTGTGTGTGTGTGTCCGTGCGTCCATGTTTGTGTGTGTGTGTGTGTGTGTGTGTGCCTGATTGAGTGTGTGTGCGCGCGCATATCTGTGGCGAATGGATCTCATACAAGATGTAGTTGCTGTAATTTCACCATTTGTCATCCACCGCCCCCCCCCTCCATCCTTTGCAGTAGAGAACAGAAATCACCTGAACAATCTCATCACTGAAACAGCGAGCGAGCGAGCGAGAGAGAGAGTGAGCGGGCGAGAGAGTGACCTCTGACCCCTCTGGCTCCTGGCCCTCGTTCCTCCCGCACATATTTCCCAGAGAGAACCGCTTACATAATCCTGTCAAGTGCCGTGCTAATCCCACACTCCAGTGTGCTAACATTTAATAATTCAATATCTACTGTAGCAGCTACAATCTGTCTCCATCCTCCAAATAAAGACTCCTCCCAGATATATAGGGAAATTGCAGCGAATGCATTTCAAATTCAACAAGAAATGATGATACTGGGTTCAAAAATACAGTAAAACGATCAATTAAAACAAACCCACACAGGAGCTAATTCATTTGGCTCGCCCACTCCTACGCATACATAACTTAACAAAATCATGGAGCTGGCGTGTGTGCGTGTACATGCATGTGTGTATGTGCGTGTGTGAGTGCACGCGCAGTAAAATGCAGTGTTCATTTTTCTGTCACCAAAATGTACACTTATCGGAATGAAAAATACTATATACCATTTTATTGCGTGTGGGGTTGTGTGTGTGTTCAGCATACTGTGTTTAACATTTCTTCAAAATCATTCAGCATGAAATGCTTTTTTCCCTAACCCTCAAGAATTACACTGTAAGAACATGAAGGCGGCTGACAGGGTGAATATAGGAAATCATAAGTGAGAGAACCCGTTTGCTGTAAACTCCTGGACACCGGCCACCCACATTCAGCCCACTGCGTTGGGCATTTCTTCCCATCGATACGCTCCCATCATGGAGCGCAAACGCGGTGTTCTCATGCCGAAAAGCCCTTTTGGTTTAGTGCCAGCGTCCATTACATGGAGTCGTGGCCCGCTCTCATGTAATCCAGAGAAATGCACAAAATTCCCTGCGGTTAAATCGATGGGTGGATTCGCTCACGGCCCCACGGATTACCACCAGGAAGTGGCGGGAGCTGCAGCTGTTCTGCTTGCGTTCCGTGGAATCGTCGGCCGCCGTGCTCTCAGACTAGCGGCCTTCTGTCGTCCTTCCGTTTCCTGGTTCCTCTCGCCTGCCCCCATGTGACCTGGGAAGAAAAATGGAGATGAACCACTGCTGAACTGAACTTAAGAGAGGGGAAAAACAAGAAGGGATGCATTCCAATACTCGTAAAATATATCCTCCTTTCCTCCACTACCACCTCATCTGCTTTGTGCCCTGGAAACTGATCTTTGTGTCCTTCCTCCAAGTATCCCAATATTGAAGGAGACGAGCAAAGCGGCTTCAACCTTGGTGTACACCGGTGGATCCTACTGCGGAAGTCTTGCAACTCTATCTATTCATCCATCCATCCATCTTTAGTGTTTTTGCTTTGGTGACATGTTCCCTGTGCTTGCCTTGCCTGAAAATCTAAAATCTTAGTCAAGGTATGAGTACTGTATGAGTGTGTTCTGACACACTGTTCTACACCAATGCCATTTATAGCTGTTGATACAGTGTCCTCCAAAATGATTCACACCCTTGACAAGAATGAGCAAAGAAGGTTGTATGAAATAAACAACAATGCTGGCAGAATATAATTGCTGAGAGACAATGAAAAAGACTGTTTAACAAGCTATATAGTATATTCCAATCTCAATCTTAAGGAGCTGTACTATGACTTCCTGTTTCAGTGGGGTTTAAAACTCAGTTTACACACATGAAAAATTCATGTGTCAACCATCACTACAAAGCCACCTGCACAAGTCAGGAGATGGTTCCAAACAATTAAATTAAACATTAAGACCACCACTTTCCACAGTTATGTGAAAGTTTAAAATCACGAGAGCCTGGCTATTAGAGGAAGAAAGTGCGTATTTGCTCTATACACAGTGAGTGGATATTCTGGGCGGCAAAGTAAAATCCAAAGGCCACAGAAAAAAGCTTATTTTCAGTGCAATCAACAAGAACAGTCATATAGAGTTTGCCAAACGGCATTGGAATTTTGATTGAAACCGGATGATATGATAGGATCACATGATACAAAAAAGAAATATTCTGATCACACACCAGCGGTGGATTTTATGTCTGAAGAATAACGTTTACATTGGAAAGGACTCCATACCTGCTGTGAAATACAGATCACTGATGTTATGGGGCTGTGAAGGTCAAAGGAAGCATACCGTCCAGAAAGCACAAAGAAATTTTCAAATTCAAAGATATCATGAAACAGAACTCTTCTTATCATTGCGCAAAGTACTTAAAACTGAAGTGTGCATATTTCTGATACTATAAATGAATTTATTAAATTAAAATATTGGCCATTGCTTTAATTTGAATGATCTTTTTGGGTCTTTCTTGTTCATCATTATCAAGGGTGGGATTCATTTTCAGGGATAACTGTGGTCCAGGATCGGCTGGTTTTCTCTGTTAGCATGTAGTTATCTCACTTGATTTCTTGTGTTTAAACTGGTTGCTGGTTTTAAATGAACAAAGACCATGAATTCTGAAGGAACAGAGTTTATGAACCCTAAACTACTGGGAAAAACCTGGATAACCCATTGGGCGGTAAAACCCTGGGCTTTATTCAATCAAAGCACCATTTTTCATTGTCATTTTTTATTTGTGTCAATTTGCACGTTTTTCCTCTTGCTCGTTTCCCAGGGGAGCATTTTCAGTGGTGCGCAGATGCGTGAAGGTGCTGTCGGGACAGGAGTATGCCGCCAAGATCATAAACACCAAGAAGCTTTCCACCCGTGGTAAGCCTTCCATTCTGTCTCATATCCTAGTTGCTTATAATTGGTTGCCAGATTGTAGTAGTAGAAGAGACCCTTTGTTTGTATGGGGGACCAGGGTTGACTTAAGGTAGCAAAATGGGTTGAAAAGCCTGTTTTCGTCATGGAACTTCTTACGTTTAAATGTACTGTTGGGTCCTGTGTGTTTCTTTTCCTGTTGGAAAAACAGCACCAGGGTAAGTGAGGGATTAATGTGGAACAGGAAAGCGGTGCTGGGCTATCGAGGTTCCATGAACCTCACACAGGGTGGAGCTATCACCCAGATCCTTTCAGTGACCACTGACAATTATTTTGCTTGAAAGAAAAATCCCATGGTTAATTCAAATTCAAATAACCGTTTTATGGTTACGTCCCTCAGATTTTTAGTTCTGTTCACAGATGTCAACCCTATAGGGAAAACTGTGGAATGCTGAAGAAAATTTAGCAATTTTAGATTCCATGTTGGTAATTGTTCAGATAAACATTTAAGTGTATGCACAGTGCAGGTTTTTTGTGCCCTTTTTAGCATTTCTTCTGTAAGGAGGTAATACCATGCTATAAGACATTTTGTCGTATTAATCACTATCTAAATCCCTCCAAAAATGGAATACTAAATTTGACAGATTTTTAAAAATTCTGTCACAGACATTCATGAACAAAACTGACCATAAAAAAGAAACTAAACACACATAAAATATAACACAATCATAGTAAGGAGTGTAATGGGCCTTGCATGTGCAATATGGTATATTTTTCATATGTAACACAGGGAAATTATTATTTTTGTCATTTTACATGCCTTGATAACCACAGAACCAGAGAGCTGTTGTTTGAGGAATTGGATGTGTTTTGCTCTGTAGACTTGTTTTGCCAGTGTCAGCATATGGGAGAGAAGCTGTCCTGTTGAGGTGGGAGTTTGATTATTTTGTTTCCCTGACATCTGCCAGAACTGCTGGATGCCTTTGACACAGGCTGAGTCGGTTGGTTCTCTTCGTATAAAGTGTGATCATCTTCAGGGGCTATTAAGGGGAATGACGTGACTCAGACATTAAGCCCTGAATTCAATCAATATTGTCCCTTAAGTTTCCTTACAAATAAGTGCAAGTGTACCGCGTTTTTGATTAAATATCCCCCTTGTATGTAAAGTTATTGAATCCAGGACCAGGAAATGATCTTGGACTGGTATATGGTGTGAACTATGTTAAAGGGTAAGCAACACATAACGAGATCCCCCAAAGATATTAGACCAATTCCTTGGGGCGCTCCAACTGCTGTAGAAGTGTATTGCCTAGTCCTATTCTTGGTCAATATGAAATGATCCAACTGATGGTTTATCCACTTCAATGTTTGTTGTTCAATGTTATTGTACTCCCTACAGTTATTATTATGGTCTGAAGTTAGATTTGAGCAGCACTGGTAGCCAATGCGCTGTTTGACCATCACAGCTTGCTATTTGGGTTGATTTCATGTGACCAAAATAACAAATGATTCCTGTTTTTCAAAATATCAGCATGCAGTCTTCTTGTATGCTTGTTGCTACGGCTTTTAAAATGTGTACAGTTTATAAATCCTGTTAAAAATGTTTAGCGGTGAGGCGAGATTTGTGACGCAGTCAGAACTGACATATACTATTTTCCCCCTGCCCTAAACCCCCCCCCACTCCCCAGTCAGCTGTGGTCCCATTTTTTAAAATCTGTCTGCTTCCCTCTGTGCTTTCTGCCTGTGTTAGTTTAAAATGTCTGTAGTCTCACAAAAGACTTATGTTAATATGGGGAGATGTGATGTAAAATTTGCATTGGCTTTGATGCACTTACACCAACTTCAAATTTTTAATTTTTTTATTTTCTTATAAAAAACGTTCTTATATTCTAATAACAACTTTGAATAAAAATTGTTTCAAAAAGGTTCTCAGTACGTACCATGATCTCATTCCAAAGTTTTGAAAAAAGAAAGCTTAAAAACTGTCACCATGGTGGACGAATAAACCTTTATGGCAGAGCTTCAGGCATCAGAAGAAACTTTTAAAGATTACAGTACTGAGTGAATAAGGAAGAGCAATGTAATATGCCTGCTAAGGTTATTAAAAAATAAGGGTAGCAGAAAGGGTCTTTGAAAGATGCAAATAATAGTACTTTAAAAATAATTTTCAATATGGAGTTTAAAAAATAAAGCCAAAGAAGAGGTTATGTCATTACAAATAAGGAAGGAGCATTACATTATAAGAATGAGGATATTACTCATATCCTAGATACTTATTTTATTGAGGGTTTTACCAGAGAGAAGGTCCCAAATAAGCCTGAAAGCATACTCGGTAAATGTCTCGATGGATATTGGATATGGAGAAGTAATCCAGGAAACAACAGACCTGCCAGTCTCACTGGCATCTCATGTAAAACACTGGATACTATCCGGTGGAATTATTCCTTGAAGAAAACAACATCATATAGGATATCCAACATGGTTTTTGCAGCAACAGCGTAGCATGAGGTACAGAATTTATATTGTTTGGCCTGCGTAGAATTATATGTGGCAGAAGTACCTTAGTGGGCTTTTGCAGTTGGGTTGGTGGTTCAGCCAAGATAAACGGGCAGGCCAGGGCACTATTTCGGTGGCTGTGGCCACCTTGGCCCCCCCATCCCGACGCGGTTGTTTTACAGGGGAAGGCAAACCTTGGGCTTCTCTGAGGAAGTTACAAAGCTTTTTTGATTCTATCAATCAAAAAATATTTTATAAAGTGCCACGTGCAAGACTCGTTGTCAAAATGACGTTTGTGACTAATTACAGGGAATTATTTCTGAATGGGCTGGGAAGTAGCTCCAGGATAGCAAACAACGAGTAATGGCAGGAGAGATTCTATCTGAGCAAAGCATTGTGGGAAGTGAAGTCCCACAATGATCAGAGTTGGGTCCTCTGCTTTTCCTTATTGGCTTAATTGATCTTGATAGGGACACTGGTCACGCATTACGTTACATTTTCCAAAGCTACGCAACTGGGAGGTTTAGCTATCAGTTTTGAATCTACTTAAGTAATCCACAAAGCTTTAAACACTATTCAGAAGTGGATACAAACCTGACAAATTAAATAACTAAATGTACAGTTCTGCATGTGAAAATAAATAATTTAAGGCAGAACTACTATTTGGAAAGAGCAAAATTAGCGCGATCAGGGTCTAGGCATTGTGCTGTAGCAGGATAAAATGTCAACAGGAGGCTGAAATATGTCATAGTAAAGTAAGGCACTGATTATAAAGCAAAGAAAGTTGCACTGATATTATTTGATGATTTGTCCGCCCGCACGTAAGGTATCGTGTGCAGTTCTTCCCACCATACTACAGAAAAGATGTAGGTGCCCAGAGCTGAGCGACTGAAAAGGTTCTATCTGTCTGATCTGTAAAGGTTATGAGGAAAGACTTAAGATACTGAAGCTCTTCAAGGAGATGAGGCGTGATTGGACTTGGGCTTTTAAATCTATAAAAGAGAATTAGATAGTGAACTACAATACATTTTTCAAGTTTAATTCTGTCAGGAGGACTAGGAACTATTTCTTTACACAGAGAGTTGTCAGAGTGGGAAATAGCTTGTTCAGTCATTTAGAAGAAACAGGGACCCTAGAGATTTTCCCATCCAGACTTGAGACAGTGTTTTAGGAGAATGACAGGCACTTGCTATTCACTAATTTGTAGGGAGAGCTGTAGATGTCTGAATGGCCTGAATTCTAATCAATTTGTGCTGTTATGTTCTTATCTCGACTTATTTGCAGTTGTAAATGCACTCGTCGATTATTACTAGGTTCATTCCTGTTCATTCTTGGTTAAGTCTGAAAGCTCTTTTGTTACAGAAAATTAATTTGGTGTCATTTTATTTGCTGTCACGCTGGCGAAATCTGTCGATATTAAAATGTTTTAATGTTCCTTTTTAATGTTCGTACATAGCCTGTTAAGATCGTATCCCATCCAACATGTATAGGAAGACTGTCAATATGATAATAGTGTGTCAGGGCACCATGTATGGCAAATATGGCCTGTATGCAACATTAAGTAAAAACATCTACCAGCAATACAACACCACCCCTCCATAAGAAAGCCTGAGAAGGCTATGACAAGCTATTTTCGTGTAATACCAGAGTCACTCTGCACAAACCAGTGGGCTACAACTGATGCTATGTGTAATGGGGTATTGTCATATTGAAACACATCCCACTCTGCAGGAATGACATGCCTTCACAGAAGGTAAAGATTATCACTCAGTCCCATTAAGTAATGACTGACATGTAACCCGCGTTGTAATGACTCTATTTTGAGGTGGCTGCCACAAATGCACCTGTCACACAGGCAGGTGAATATTTTGGAGAGGCACAGAGCTGAGCGAGGGCATTGTGCCAAGGTTAAATATTTTAATCCCTGTTTTTAGCGAGCGGAACGGGGGGTGACTCAGCCGTTCGGGGGCGTGGTTGGCATGGTGCAGCGCAGTCTGTATTTTTAACACTTTTAAGGGATCTGAAAATTCACCACCAGGAATTTTTAATTATCTGGTCAGTTGCAATACCATACCAGTCTTTGATAGGGAACAATTATGAGAAATATGTTGAAAAGACTTGATTTCTTTTGTTTAATTTATGATTCTCGCTCAGAAACCTTTTCTCCTTGAAAGCATTGATTTTAGACTGGCCCAGAGATATATCTATAGAGAGCTAGAAGTGTATTTCCAGGTTTTTTTAATGGAAAGTGTTGTTAAAGCTTAACTTTTTTTTGCTTCGGGAAAAATAACAAAGACAATCTATAATAAGTGTGAAAAGGTATAATTGCATATGCTACTTAGGGGTTTATACCCTGTTCAGTTCACTGGTCAGTCCTTTACTTAGAGTTTTGCATCTCGGAGGTTCTACCATGTTATTAATCTCAATTAGCAGACATGTCATTATATAACAGTAGCGTTTAAATTCAACATGAATTTAATGAATACACATAAAGAACTGGAATGACCATTTTGTATTCTACTCGACATGCAATGGAAGAATGGGTGCTGGGAGTGAGAGACTAGCTAGTGGCACCTTTAACCCCTTACAAATGAAACCCTTACTTGGGCTAAGTGTGTGCATTAGTGCCATTAAAATAGCCCAAAATGCTCAAAAATAGAGGAATGCATATTTATATGTGTTTCAAAATGCATATTTAAAAAAAAAAAAAACTAATATCGGTTGTTTTTTTGCTACTTAACAAAACAGGTCTACACGCAGTCAATAGTTATATAGCAGACAATAAAGCAACAAAACATAACTTGATATACATTTGCTATGGGAATTAAAAGATGACAGATTTTACATGAGCAAGCACAGTCACCAGTCATTTGCTCCTCCTCTCATAGAGTACAGCCATACTTACAATGTGTGGTCCCACTCAAAGTGATCTGTAGGATAATTCATAATAGGTTTTTGATACAAGCTGTTGCCATGGCCCAATCGCTTAATGTGGAATATTTAGCCCTCTTGATTGATTCTGACAGTAGATATCAAAACAATCAGACTGGCATAATATGAATCCCTGAATGTACTTATCCTTTGTCAGGGGTGCCATAATAAAGGGGGGGGGGGGGGGTTCGGTTTGGAGCTGAGACGATTCCTGACAGACAAGGACAAGGAAAAAAATATTTGAACACAAGATTTTCTCGGAGGGTGTGAGATCTTCTCATGGGACCCAAAATCCCTGGTGGCACCCCTTCCCTTTGTTACCTCCTTGGGTCTCCTGCAGGACCTTCTGTTTGTTCCTTAGGCCCCAGGTGTGGACGCCGGGACAGAGTCGGACGCGTCTTTCTTTGGATGGCACCTGCTTCCCCGGCTTCAAAAATTCCCTTTGTACGTGCCTTCTGGAGCTACAAAACGCATTCAAGCAAAAGCTGCAGATTCCATTATTTATTTTCTTAGCAGACAGCCTTATCCAGAGCGACTGACAATGATATTGCATTGCATTACATAACTGGCATTTGGCAAACACTCTTATCCCCAGTGACTTACAAAACTTTTAGCATTTTTTGCAAAGTATCCGTTTACTGTATACAGCTGGATGTATACTCAAGCCATTCAGGTTACGTGCCTCGCTCAAGGGTACAACCGCCAGTGTCCTACCTGGCAATCAAACCTGCGAACAAGGTTACAAGCCCAGTTCCCTGCTCATTATACTGCACAGACACTTGGTATGACTCGCATATTAACTATCGCATGTCACAGAGACCCCTGTTTATGCTTGTGTCTCCCGACCCAAACGTCTTTTTTTTGTTTTTTTTTCCCTATTGGGATGACAAAGGGTGCACTTGAAAATGTGTTGGCATATGGGGAAAAATGAGCAGTGGTGAGAGCCATGCTACCCCCCCCCCCCATGCCCCTTCTTCATGTGATCGGAAAATTAATAGGGTTATATCTGTCATTTCTACCATTTTGTGATACTGAGGTTTGAAGTTCCTGACAGCTCAATGGTTTTTATCACTTATAACTTTCTAAAAACTGAAACTGCATCCACATTTTAAACGTTTTACATTTATTAACATGCACACACTTGTAAAGAATTATACGTTCAGTACAGCATTTATTTGTACATTATTTGTACATAAATATCACCTGGACCCCTGTAATTCTCCCATCACAACACTTTACACACAAAACGTAACTTATTTATTTTTCGATTTGTGCATTTTGGATGGTGAAAGCAGTCGACTGAGGTGATGTGGATGCTGGAGGGAAGTGAGAAAATGTATCTCCAGCCAGGGGAGGATTGCGCTGGATGGCAAAAAACAAAACAAAGAACGAAAAAGTTGTGTTACAGAAGGTTGTCTGAACTAGGCTGCTAACCCCTTCTTCCGCCTTGGTGAGTGAAGCAGTGGAGCTGAGAGCTCATTGGTGGAGCTGAAAGCTCATTGGTGTTTGCTGAGAGCTCATTGGTGGAGCTGAGAGCTCATTGGTGTTTGCTGAGAGCTCATTGGTGGAGCTAAGAGCTCGTTGGTGAAGCTGAGAGCTCATTGGTGGAGCTGAGAGCTCGCTGGTGTAGTTGAGAGCTCATTGGTGTTTGCTGAGAGCTCATTGGTGGAGCTGAGAGCTCATTGGTGTTTGCTGAGAGCTCATTGGTGGAGCTGAGAGCTCGTTGGTGAAGCTGAGAGCTTATTGGTGTAGCTGAGAGCTCATTAGTGTTTGCCGAGAGCTCACTGGTGGAGCTGAGAGCTCATTGGTGGTTGCTGGGCTCCTGTGGAGAGCTGAAGCTGAAGCACGGGCAGGTCGGAGTGGGGGTGGAACGGCACTGCTCCAGCGGTAGGCCACAGCAGTCAGCTGTTCACACCTCCTACACATTGCTGCTGGGCTAAAGACTGTGTTAGTTTGATTTAATACACACACGCGCACACACACACACACACACACACACACACACACAGACTCACACAGACACCCACACACACACTCCCATACACGCGCACACACACACACACACACACACAGACACACACAGACACACACACACACACTCATGCACGCGAGCGCACACACACATATTACATATAGAAATGGCAGCAACAGCAGCAGCACATTCAAATGCTGTCCTTCTATTCGATCGAGAGCTTAAACTTGAAAAGTGGAATCGTTGTTTTTAATCTCTTCATTTGCCACACTCGTTGCCATTGCAACCACATCACACACAAGTATTTGCCAACACCACCACCCCCTCTCCCAAAGGAAAAAAATGACAAAAAAAAAAAATCCCAGTAGTTGGAGCTACTGATATTGTTTCCATGGCAGCTGGGGACTGTCTTCATTTAAAAATGTTTTATTACCGTGGTTTTATATCACATCAAAACCCACCTACATTTGGACACTGATGAACATTATTATGCACCTGATTAGACTGATGAAATGCATATACTGGAGGCATTGTCCCTCAGGAAAGATGCTCTCTGCAATCTCCCCTTAGAATAAATGGAATTCCTTTAATATAGTATGGGGGACAGCAGTGTTGCCAACTCCAGAAAGCAGGAACTGGCCAAACTTTCCTCCAAAAGAGGACAGGAAGACACTACTCTTGTCAGGGATGAGTTAAGGATGCTCTCATTCTAAATCTTGCTTATTTTGTTTTCCATTTTTTTCATTCTTTTCATTTATTTGGGCACATAAACATGTAAAACAATATTTTTATTACGTGGTAACATAGATTAGATCCGGGCTGCCGGATCTGAATAGCCCTGTTCCCGGAGCCTGTAGGTTTACACTCCAAACTTAACAAATCACACCTCATTCAACAGCTAGACATCTCCTTGAGCTGCTAATTAGTAGAATCAGGTGCGCCAAATTAGGGTTGAAATGAAAACCTACATGATGGGACCTCTCCTGGAGAAGGCTTTGGCAGCTCTGCATTAGATTGTGTCAAGCAGCAACGAACAGTAAGGCAGAGAGGGAAAAGGAGGGGTGAAGACAGATAGCAAGTGACCGAGTAGGAGCTGGTCGGGGACAGAGCCTTTCTCAGAACACGTCTCCACCCCGACGTGAGACTCTCTATGGCTGGCGGGCTGAGAGAGGGGATGTCTCCTAATGGCGTCTGTGAGTCTGACAGAAAAAAAAGTACACTAAGCCGTGGGGCAAAGGCTAACCACAAGCTCAGCGAACCGCGGAGGCAAACAAGAAAGAGACAAAAGATAAGTGCAGAGACGTAACCAATAGGCTCTCCTTCTTCGTCGTCTCCGCATCTCTCTCCACTTCCACATCAAATCTTACAGGGTTCTTGCCGGTGAAGGCTGCTTCCTAATTTTCTTGGTGGAGGAGAGTCTCGCCTGAGGTGGTTTCATCATTCTAGGCGGCTGGAGGAAGCTACTTCCTCCGCAGTTGCAAACATCAGCTGACATCATGGGGATTATTATTTATTTCAGGACAGAACGATGGTATTTGATGACTGTTTAGCTTTTAACCTCTAAAAAAGTATTATTTAACTTAATAAGTTGTGCAGATAAATAAGATAAATTGTAATTTTACTAAGCGGGAGTTAATGTTTTTTGAGCAGCTGTTCAGCATTTGGGAAGAGAGACCCTCCATTTTAAAAGAAAGCCATTTTCATAATGCAGTAATAAACATGACGTGATGCCTTATCTATTGTTATAAGCATAATTTAGCTTTATAACAGCACACATTCATAATAAGGTGAAATGTGCTGTGTGTGTGTCCCATAAGGCTTATTATAGGCTTTGTCACCTTCATAACTAGCTGTTACAAGGTGGTCAAAACTAGCCACTATTTGGTTTGTGTGTGATTCTGACATGTGTTATGGTCACTTCGAGACGTGAAAAAAAGTTACAAAGCTTAAAGCCCACTTTAAGTGTGTTTTCTTTGTACTTTAATAAATTTCAATTTCAGGCTGCTGTTGAGAGAGTGATCAGTTAAAGCTTGAGATGAAACCAGGCTGCTGGGGCCATAAAAAAAAGCATTCTGATTGGCTGTTAAGTGATGACTGGGGCTCTTTGACGGACTAGTGTTTCGGCTTGACTCATGTAAGAGAGTGAAAAATAAAAAGCAGAGTTTACAAGGTCATCTGCTCAGGCGGAGGAGAGATGAATCTTCCACCCTCATTGGCTGTGTGGGAGTGAATGGCAAAAAAAAAAAAAAAACCCTCTGAAGACTGAGGAATAGAACTGCAGGTTTGACATTGTATTTGGTTTCCTCTGGAGTCAATGAGCAATGCCTGTAACTGAAAACGGATAGAAATGTCTAAGCAAAAGCTTTAACTGAACTGACAAAGCCACCCTTGTAGCAGCTTCAGGGTTATGTATACTGTTTCAGATGTCTATTTCAATTTTTTTTAAAGCCTTTGTTTCATATCAATAACATAATTAAAACTGTCTAGCCCAAGGATGAAGCATGAGTAAAATATGAAGATGTGGCTAATTAGGTGTTGTTGTTTTTATTTATTTCTTTGTGTTCAGTGCATTCCCTCACACATTTTCTGTGGTGAAATCTGTTGTTTCTTGTCATTAAGTGAATGCATTTTTCCCCTTGCTTAAACCCTGAGCTACAATGAAAATATTTATAGAGGGTAAAAAAATAAGACAAAGGCCAACACGTTAGTCGGGAAAAAATTATTTTCAATAAAATCTGTTTTGTCTTTTTACCACTGTCTCTTCCACTAATTTTCAGGTAATTTACCTGATGCAAAGTCCGAATTCTGTCTCTTCAGTTTTGTGGTAACCCCATTAAGCGCTATTCACTCTCAGTGCTTGTCGTCCTCGCTTGTTTGAATCGAGCATTTACCCCTGTCTACCTTTCAAATTATATTCTGCATTAACATTTTGTCCTGTCATTGCTTTTCTGTTTATCTCTGCGGTAACATTCATCATTGTAAACAGGTGTTTTCAGAGAAAAGGAGAGAGCAGATCATGTGGAACATGAATGGCATTTCATTAAGTATCTGCTGCGTGAGGTTCTTGGGAGCATTTGGTAGGGGATGGGGGGAGGTAAAGGTGTTTGGGTGTGTACGGTGCATGGGGGGCGTGTTTGTGTGTGCGGGTATGTTATTTTTTACTGACATCTTGAAGGGATTGTATAGCCAATCAGATACTGGTTTGGGACAATTGTCTGGTAGATGTAGAAAGATTGAAATACTAGGTTTTTGAGGGAACTAGCTTAGGACCCCAGGACTAACAACAACACCTACACTCTTCCAGAAATGTGCCTCAAATCACTGTGCTGTCGCAATTTGGGAAAACTGACCCCTATTAGTACACAAACACCTCTTCGGCAGCAACCTAGTGGCCTCAAGAGGTCACATGACCAAGTACAAAAGAGCCCAACCGTGCTAAGCTTCAGCTGATTGACATGGGAAGGCTACATGGTGTGGTTGTTGGCCTTCTGTAATGAGCAATGTGGAGTAGTTCCTTATTTAGATAGTTGATAGCTTGCTTTTAACTGGCACAGCCCTTGTGCCTACATTATCTTCATTCACAGCATAGCTGTCACCTAGATGTATGGCCTGACTTACAGGTCTTTCATGGGAGTATATATTTTTCTGACCCATGTGCAGCATACGTGTCTGGACTGTATACATAAGACTATGCTGTACAGAGATGAGACAAAGCACACAAAAAAGGGAAAGAAATGGGATGGACATGAGATGATAATTTTTAACAGGGATTTACAATTACATAAAATCTGCTTGAAGCCAAATTACAGCCCTTCTGTTTTAGGCATCATGCCCAAAGGGAGTCTGAGACAAATGTATTTTGGTCCTTCTCAATAGAAAATATAATTTTTTAAAAATCCATAATTTACAGCATTTATGTTGGGAGGCTGCATTTTCACTTGGGTAGTCTGTGCCGTCACCCGGCACCCGATGGTCAGTGATGAGCACTGGCCATCTGGGAAGATTGGGTGACCACAGGCATGTATTGTGTGGCTAGTCAGAGCTCTCCACACAGAATGAGGCCATCCACTAGGCATGCATCCTGTGGCCAATCAGAGCTCTTGTCACAGCACGAGGCCATCCACAGGGCATGCATCCTGTGGCCAATCAGAGCTCTCGACACAGCCTGAGGCCATCCACAGGGCGTACATCCTGTGGCCAATCAGAACTCACAACATAGCATGAGGCCATAATTGTTCTTTTGGTCTTTTACCACATATAAAATACTACCATTTTAAACCTGCGGAGGCAAATCCCCAATGAAAGAACTGATAAGTATTCAGTACAGATCTTGAATAAATTGTTTCTCCATTCAGCATAGTAAAAAGGAAAGACTTAGTAAATGAAAAAGGAAAAATATAAAAAATATCACGTGGTGCCCCGTGCCCCAAATATTGAGCCCATCAGAGATGCCCCTGTGTAGGTGGTCTTGAGCTTTCACATTAATCCAGCATTTTGAATATTCATCACGCACTAATTTCTGTCTATGAAGCTCATCACAGGCTTGTTCAGTTGTGTTGTGCTCTTCTGAAACTCAGCTCTGAAGTGAATAAGTGGTGCATTTTGTCTGTATGAGCAGATAGTCTTTGTTACACTGCAGGATCATTTGCCTTGCTAAAAGGGAGAAAGAGAAAAAGGAATGAGATTCAATTTTCAGGCGCACCATGCGCTTATAATACATGGATAATATTCACCTATTGTCTTACAGAAGATAATTGCTTCTGTAACTGAATAAGTAGTCATACACCATATGTACTACATATAGTACAGTCAACACTCACATGAAGGTATTTGTTGCAGAAAAGGGTCATGTCTCCCACAAAAAAGAGAGGGGGGGGGGGGTTGGGTAAAGGGTCAAGGCAAAAAAAAATGTGGACAATGCTTGCTTACCTCTACCCACCTATTGCTCACATGGGCTTTATTAAATCTCACCTCAGCCATCTTCCATCCTCTCTCCTTCTCTAACTCATATTTCCATAATTGAAGTGTTCTACTAGCTTACTTTATAAATGTACAGTGGTTGAAAGAAACATACATACTTACACAAAATTATATTGAAATAATAATAATAATAATTAAAGCCGCAAGCGGCGTTGGGAGGGGTCCAAGTATTGGCACTATCATGCCCCCTATGGAGCGATTTTTAAATGGTTTTGTCCTCATGATCATATACCTTCACCCAACATATCTACTGCATCGCCATGGATGTCTCCTAGCTGCTAGGCGTAAAGGCCTTTACTATGTCGTAACACTATAGGCTGTTTTATACTTCTGCATAGTACACGTAAAAATGGGTCTGTATAGGGGTTGTGTGCAATGTGCGGTTACAGACCACGGCCGCGTTTAAGACGCATACCTCCTCAAGAAATTAAAAGTGCGTAGTTAGTAACCAGTGCCTGCATACGCCGTAAAGAAGATGATTGGTTGACTGCTGACATGAGGTCACTGGCATACGGCTCTGACTAACAGGTTATAACAGTTGATTCAACAAAACCAATGGGCAACGTTAAATATGCGACTAAAAGCGTTTTTGTCAGGTGAATGTCTTCGTTGCAACAAGTTACATCTAGCTGAGCATTTTTGTGGTCATTGGTGCAGTATTTAGTAGGTTTGGAAATATGAATGAAGGTGTTGTCTTTTGAACTATAACAGTCAGTAACAACATCTAATTATGTGGCCTGCGCAACCTGTGCAATATGCCGCACGTGTATAAATGATCTGGCCATTTGCGAGTGCCGCACACAACGAAAACTACGCAGACTACGCAAAAGTATAAAACAGCATTTAGATGGTCCGGTGTGTATGTAGAGCTGTAGCGCTTCCTCGCCACAGCTAAAATAGGTGTCAGACACATATTCCAATCCATTGCTCATCTTAGCAGAGAATGCACATTTCAGAGCACCTCAGAGATAGAATAATAACACACACATAGACATTTCAAATAATAGATACGACATTGAGAAAAAATGAAACAAAAGACAAAATATCAACTCGCGACCTGCGTGCTGCGTGCAGAGTAGCCTACCGTATTATTTATTTAGACATTGGCAGATAAGAAAATTTTTTGTTACGCTGACCTATGAAACGCTATTCCAAAAGCAAAATCAGACATGCTATACATCGTTAGAAAGCTTATACTCTCAACTACTGAATAAATGAATTGTCAATCAAGCCAAATTGTACTAAAAAGGGCGACAACGCCGTAAACAACAGGTAGGCTATTGTATTACGCACAGCTATTCTTGAAGGTAGCCTACCCAGGTATCACAAATGCGCGTATAATTCACAAACGGATTTTGACAAGGTATAATTTTTAAGAACTTTGTCTCGTTTATTTTGTTATTCAGTGAGCAGCAATTTCACTGCTGTATTGGCATATTTTAGGGCTAATGTAGGGTTTATCTTGTTGCTATGACGGAATACGATTTCTCTCAGCATAATGACGGATTCGAAGACTAAACGAACTCACCCGATATTGTCTTCAAATGGATTCATGCCAAAGAAAAGTAATGATTCATCCTCTCAAAAAGCTTTTACTAACAAACTTCTAGCAAAAAACGAAATATCAACTCGCCATCCCTGCTGCCTGCGTGCTGCGCACAGAGTAGACTACCATACTATTTATTTAGACATTGGCAGACTACAGCATAAATTACCTCTTTTGTTTATATTCAATATTAGTAATTGGAGCGAGAAACTGCAGCTGTAGACACAAGATAGTTTGTTATATTATGGTAGCAACGGAACGAAGCGAACTATATAATATATTTACCGTCATTGTTTTATTATACCAGCGTGTTTGCACAGAAACTCAAATACTGTCAATAAAAATGGTTTAGCCATTTCTCAGCATAATGACAGATTCAAAGACTAAACAAACTCACCCGATATTGTCTTCAAATGGATCCATGCCAAAGAAAAGTAATTATTCATCCTCTCAAAAAGCTTTTACTAACGAACTTTTAGTAGCCTAGCATGCACTCTGGCTGGCACTGTCTTCCATTGCTTCCCTGACGTTCAGACCCTCCCCTCACTGATAAAAACTAGACCCGACGGTGTCGGATTACTCAGTTGCGTCGCCATGGATGTCTCCTAGCCGCTTGCCCTAAAGAAGTTTACTAGATGTCGTAACACTTTAGATGTACAGCTGCAGCGCTTCCGCGCCGCAACTAATAAAAAAGTCCAAATGGCCGTCAAACAATATGGCGGACATAAGTGGTCCCAATAGCAAAGTTGTAGAGCACATTCTGGTGCATAGGTCGATTAAGTTTTGTGTTGATCTGACTTATGGTGTGGGAGTTATGGCCTTTTAAACTATGACCCTTTGTTATAGCGCCGCCATCTGGCCGACATAGGTGATTTGTAGTGCCTGAGTAGTGGGGGGCCATAGGAACCCACCTACCAAATTTGGTTGCTCTAGGACTTATGGTTGCTGAGCCTCAGACACTTTTAGCGGAGAAAAAAAATAAAATAATAATAATAATAATAATAATCCTAACAGATACAATAGGGTTCCACCATCTTCGCTGCTTGGACCCCTAATAATAATCCTAACAGATACAATAGGGTTCCACCAGCTTCGCTGTTTGGACCCCTAATAATAATAATAATAATAAGAAGAAGAAAACAAAAAACCTACAAATATTTTTAAACCCACTGTCCGTCTCTCTTCATCTTTCCTCCATACATACTTACAAGAACGAATCCTTCCTGTTTAAACGGGATGATAAACAAATCAAAGCACTCGCTCCCTTCTCTCTCATCTCTCTCCTTCTCTCTCTCTCTCTCTCTCTCCCTGCTGATTCAATTAATTCAATTCAAATTGCTTCACAGCCACGCCATGGTTGTGCTGTAACTATTGCCAGTGCTTATAAATTTGTTACAGCAAGCAACCAGTGGTGTGATCTTAGAGATGGGAAGGATTAAATAATTTTAGGGGACATAAAAACAATTATAAAAACAAGATAGTGATCAGTATTCAGGAAGAAAAGAAAGAAGTGCATACATTTATGAGTGTAGTAGTTATTGACACTATAACAATAATATTAAGAAGCATTGCTATGTTTATTAGATAACAGTATCATGTATCAGAAACAAGTATCATTTATTTAAAGAATAGATTGCTGATAGTGTACTGCCAGCTACCCACAATCCACTGTTCTAGAAAACATGGAAGTAAACTCAGAATGAAAGAAGAATTTAGCAAAAAACCAACAAACAAAAAATCTAACCAATTAGACAAATCCTTCCCATCACCCTCTCACATCATGCAATGCCCCTATTAAAACTGCATTATTATAAATGATACACTTACATAAAACAAGAAAACCAAAGCTGACTTTCACTGCAATATCTTCAAAAGAGAACAGGTTGTGCAAATATTATGTTATGTAACTGTACTCATCCTTTATTGATGGTGTTGGCTCATGATAATTGGAAGGAAACCATTTTAAAGCGCAAAAATGTCATGTCAACCAAACAACAATAGTGCTGTCGGAATGTTAAATATCATAATAAAGTGGACTGCTAGGATGCCCAGTAGAGTCCAGGAAGTCCCAGAGTTCACAAAGAGCCACAGCTTTTCCAACTCTGTCTCCATCTCTAAAAGCAAGTCACAGCATTAGGGCACGTCGGAGTCAGGAAAGAGCTCCCCATAGCCCGCCTGAAAGTCTTTTTATGCTGCGCCCGATGACTGCCCGCAGCCAGTGGTGATTATAGCCAGCTCTCAGCGATTAATTATCAGTGCAATCACCGTATCACTGTCCGCGCAAAGCCACTTTGGGCCTCGACCGCTGTCCATGGTTCTGACGGCATCATGCGCAGAGGGAGAGTGAGAGGGAGACAGACAGAGAGAGAGAGAGGGAAGGAGAGAGATGAAAGAGAAGGGATAGGGGATGCACGCTCCACAACTCCCCACACCACACCAGAAATTCCAGTTACAGTGGAATTGGTAGCAGTGGTTGCACTGACTGACGACAGTCTGCATAGATAATCTATTATAAACTGTGTGTACTGCACTCAAGACTGTGTAGGATGATGTGACAGAAAGGGTGATATGTGTCTGTTTTGTATCATTGAGGCACTTGGTTCTTCAGTCAATGTTAGCTTATCTTGGAGTGAAATAGTTATTGACAAAGTCAGTGGGGAGCTCTACATGTCCTGCTGGATCATACCCTGGCTGCTCCAAACTAATAGGCAGAAAGGTTCCTCTATTTTATGTCATTGTTGTACTTATTGTTCTCCCATACAAAAGCTGATAGGAAAGGTGTTTCTGGTGTGTATGCGTGCGTGTGTGCGTGCGTGTGTGCATGTCTGTGTGTGTGTGTGCGTGCTGGAATGCTATTAATAGGCTTGGCACACGGCTGCCCCCACCCTTAGAGACCAGTGTCTCCTGTGTGTCTTGGTAGGCTAATAGCACTGTGAACATTATCAAAGCATCATGCTAATAGCTTCTCTCCATGGGCGATGGGGTGCTCCCAGCCAGTGTCACAGGGCAGATCCGAATGACACCGGTACGGATGGTTTCCAGGTTCTGGCTCCTTATCAGAATGAGCTGCCTGTCATCCAGCGTTCCCAACGTTCCCGTGTCCTTCCGTTAGTGAGTCTGGTTCACAGACCGCTTTGGGCAGCACCTTTTTTTGGCAGCAGCAGGTTGGGGACGCTCTGGGCTCTACCTCCTGGTGGGGCCCCGCTGAGACGCGGAACGGCGGGTGCCCTGCCACGCGTCCGCCACCCGGCAGCGCAACGCGACACGCCGCGTCTCTGTGCCCCTACCGTCAGAGGCTGTCTGACGCCCGTCAATCATACGCCACCCACTTGGGCGGAAAGAGTCCTGTCTGAGTCAATTATCACACACAGTGTCTGCGAGTGCATGTCTGTGTATGGGAGAGAGAGAGAGAGAGAGAGAGAGAGAGAGAGAGAGAGAGAAAGAAAGGGGGGGAGAGACGGAGTGAGAGAGAGACTGAGAGAGAGAGAGAGAGAGAGAGAGAGAGAGAGATAGAGGAACAGGCAATTGTGGGATGATGGCAGTGCACTGTCAGCATCAGCATTGCATTATTCAGTTCAATGCCTCATGGGCCATTCTCTCTGGCCAGAGTGTGCCTTATCCTTTTTTATGAGATAGTTCCTCAGTCTCACACTGAGCACTTCATGCTGCAACTGATGATACACTGTAACTGATTATACATTTAACAACCCTTTTGGAACTTTATAACAACCAGTTTGTGGCTTTTGAAAAGTGTGCCATGGAAAATTGGTTGCCTCACAAGGTGGACAAGTTTCTTCAAGCTCATCCAGTGCTATCCAATTGGCAGAAAATCCCCCTGTTTACAAGGGGTTTTCATGTCAGTGGGTGAAAAAAGAGATTTTGGCTTGATGGCAGTTTTGTATGCTTCCAGCTAATTTATGTGGCCTTCATATGTAGTTTACTGCTAGTAGCCAGGAGCATTGCTAAACTATTTATATGCTCTTCAAGCAATTTCTAATTTAGCACTTTGACCGAATGCAGGAGTTGCTTTAATATGCGCACATTTTGTGTTTGTTTGGCGAACATTTTGTTGTCCAGTGTGGCATTTGTGAAATTATCGGCTCTGCTCTATATTATAACACAGCCAGGCACTCTGGAGCTGCAACAAAGGCTGTTATGAAACATTTACCAGATAGAAGTGCAGATGCAGTCACCCTGCATGTAGCTGGAGATGGCGGACATAGATAATCAATCCTTTTTTTCTTATCGTCAAAGGTTTTTTTTTGCCACTGTGGAAAGGAAAGCCCTCAACCCCCAACTTAAAGAGTCAACTCCTGCTTGCCTGTCTACCTGTGTGTATTACAGAAAAAAACAAAAGATATGGCTTACTGTTGGTGTAAAATGTGAGGTTTCCCCACATCACACTAACTTCCAATAGAGCTTTGTAAATTTTACAGACCTATTACACATGTACGTACAGTGTTATTGACATAGCTGTGTACTCAGCAACAATAGACTAGAGGCAAATATATGCCCTTACAAGGAAGCGACTCAAATAATAAAGCTCAGTAAACTGCCACGCAGCATAGGTCACATTATAATGCTTTTCGCATCAAATCATTTTGTTGCATTTTCAGGTGAGTTCTTTGACATTTTCCACAAGAGCTAATTTTAGTAGGCTATCTGGCAGTAAATGAATGAATGAATGAATGTTAATCTAGCTAGATATAGTTGGCACACATGAACATACAGCTACAGATTTTGAAGTAAAACTAAAATAAAAAAAGAACTTTCCCAGTCGTTATGGTGAATGTAGCGAGGGCAATGCAAGCGGCCCTGTTGGCATTTGCGGTTTGCGTGTCTCCAGTGATCACAGTGACGTAGGCCCTTTAACGGCATGGGTAAGAGGTTCTGAGAGCTGGCCGGTTCCTGTTTCGGATTAATGGCCGGGTGTGTGGATGAAGCTGCAAGTATGAGCGAAGTGCCAGTAAATGTATAATGCTTCAACAGCCTTTGGTAGATCCTGCCTTGGTTCACACTTCATATGCAAATTAAAGGGCTACCTGCGGCGGAATCCCCCCCCCATCTCCCTCAGAATCATAAGCAGTTATCATGAGTAAGCTGAGGACACAGGAAGGAGAAAGCAATTTGTTTGGCTGTTTCTGATTGTCAACGTGTGTTCTGATGAGTAATTATGAACAAGCTGTGCGCACAAAGCCACTAGGCCAAAAAGATCACGAGGAACTCATTTCAGGAACTACCAAGTGACTACCCGAAACTACCAAATGCCACAAGTTCCGGGCACGGATGGTTATGGTTAACTGTTTGGAGCAATAACAAGGTATACATTTGACTAAAATCCTGGGTATATGTGGCATGTGGTTTTCCAATGTGTGCCACCAAATAAGAGAACGAATGGTGGAACATGGCCAGGCACAAAGATGTTTCACACTTCCAGTATGTTTACTGAGTAAATCTCCCATAAGATACTGTGCTATTTAGTAGCAATCGCTGTGCTATTGAAATGAAAATTCTGTGCAAATATTTTAGCAGATAATAACAGTGTGAAAACTGAACTGAATTGTGCAGTAATGGATCAGATTGGATAATTTGCTTTGCTGCAGAGCTGAACAGTTTCTGAAGTGGTTGAATGATCTGTTTGCATTTCAGTGGGATGATTATATTGTATGAAGGCACTCCTGATGGGCACAACTCAGAAATACATTTTTTTGACAGTTGAATATTTCATAATAATCAGCACACTTTCTTACCGAAGAGCTCATAGGAACAGAGCTTCTGACGTAGGTGTGCCTGCATGTAATGTGTGTGTGTGTGCGTGTGTGTGTGTGCGTGTGTGTGTGTGTGTGCGTGCATGTGTGTGTGCGCATGAGGAGAAATAGTTGGGTTAACTACAACAGTGGACACTGGTAGCCTTTGCATTCAAATCACAGCCGGCCTACAAACATGCACATACACAAACCCAACAATGCCTGCTGATGATTGCCCAAAGCTTTCAAAATATTTCAATATGCAGGGAAGAGTGTTGTTTATAGACTGACAGGCAGTTTATTGTTGGACTAAGCAGTCTTCCTGGGATCCAATCAAAGTCCCTTTTTTAATGTAATGAATTGATTTTTGTAGGAAATGCACTCTCACAGAATTTAGATGAATTGCATTTGTATGCAAAATCCTTTTGGACAGGCAGAGAAAAAAAGCTTCCATTTCCAGTATGTTTGAGCTTTTGTTACTCTGTTTCACTAATATTTGGAGTAATTCTGACTCTTGGAAAATAAACCCAAGAGTTGCCTTTCAGAAAAGGGACAAAATTATTCAAGAATAGTAACCATTTTGTTTTTGGGTTTGACATTTTCAGGGGACAAGACAGAAAGGGTTAAAAAGTTCAGAGATTAAGATGGGTCCAGGTCCAAACTATTCTCCTGCATACATTTAACTCCCAAATATTATATATATATGGCTAAGTGCCAAGGATATCACATGTACTGTACGTACACAGTTGTGTTCAATGTACACAGTCGCTCAATTAAAAAATGCAATTATAATAATAATAATAATAACAACAACAACAATGATTTTTTTTATTATGAGTCACAGAGAGCAAATGTTACCCAAGTCTGGACCAACAGTAAATGTGCTACATTCTCTTAAAAATGAAAACTATTCAACACAGGCCTCTGGAAAACTGGATTTCCACTGTTTTATTAATTCATCTACAGCCTAAATGTGCGTGGCACATGAAGTGCCTGTTTGGTGCCGTTGGATGCATTTCTTCACACAAATACCTCTCCGGAGATGGCAGCCAGGGCATTTGAGGTTGGAGGAAAAAGGGAGGCAATTGATATTCTGTGTGAACAGTGCTGTCAGGAGGAATGAAAGCCGGACTGAATGAAAGGGAGAATTACAGACAGTGGCCCTGCTGCGCCATGAATCACTGTGGCCTCTTCATGGTGGCTCAACTGATACTGTGGCAGAGATAGCCGAAGTGTGTGTGTGTGCGTGTGTGAGGGTGTACATTACAGGCCTTTAGCAGACGCCCTTATCCTATGGGACACAACTTTTTACATAGCATTTATATTGCATCCATTTATACAGCTTGACAATATATTGAAGCAATGCAGGTTAAGTACCTTGCTCAAGGGTACAACAGCAGTGTCCTACACAGGAATTGAACCTTCAGGTTACAAGATCAATTCCTTACCCATTATACTGCTGCCTGTGTGTGCGTGCTTGTGTGTGTGTGAGGGGTGGTGTTGGTGTGGGCACGTGGGTATGGGAGTCTATGTGTGAGTGTGCATTTGTGCCTGTGTGTGAGGGAGTGTGTACTTGTGTGTGCGTGTGTTAGTATTAAAGCTCCATATGTTTGTGTTTATATGAGTATTTAATTAATGTATGTGCATTCAACATCGCATCTGTGTGTGCTGTATGTATTCACTGTCAGGTTCAAATGTTTTTGTGAGTAAACTCATAGCTTTCATATGCCCGCCACAAAGAGCCAAAGATTCACCATCTTACAGATGGTGATGATAACCAGGGATCCTTTTTTTTACCTGGAAAAAAAACAATCTTAAATAAATAAAATGGTACTCAGCTGACTGACAATCAATCAATCACTAAATCACTCAACCCAGCACTTTGCTAATGAGCGCTGATTTACTGTTCAGCCCTGACATCTCTTTATCTGCCATTTGTTTTTACTGCAGGTTGTTTAACAGATACTGCCTGGCTGCTCGTAAACAGTCTACCGCACCACAGATCAATCGCAAATCAAAGCCAAAGAAGAAAGCTGCCCATCAATTAGCAAACACGTCAACACTAATAATGGGCTATCTATAATCTATCTAATAATGTCATTTAGTTCAAATATCAATTTTCAGACAATTATGATAATGCAGAGAACAGTCATAGGAGAACCTCATTTTATACACTGAGGAAAAGTATTTATGTCATATATAGAACAAGATGTCTGGGGTCCAGCGTCTTTCATACTAAGGAAATCTGCCATCGTTTTGGTTTTGTGCCATCAAATCATATTCTTTTCAATGAAGTGAATGCACAATAATTATTGACTACTATACACAATATTTCATTCTCATGGAGGTTATTTTGTTACAGGCTGAAAAAGGATTCAAAATTATGATTGCATTCAAACCCACAACACAGTACGTGCTCAATCGCCACTTTGCTTGGACCAGTTCTGGAACCTTCCTCAGGCTTCATTTTTCTTTGAAGCAGCAAATACAGAAACGCACCTCTTTGCACATTCGAGACTGATATGTTTACTTCCCTTTCCGTGCCATTCTCTGCACAAAAACAGCATCCCTGTATTTCCTGGCCTATCACAATGACCTGTGGGGCACAGGCTAACTGAAATACAGTGTTCTGCTCCGTAGGAGGGAACTGTGGGAATATAAATGACCTCTCCCTTTTTTCAGACCCGGAGTAAAGCCCCCGGAACATCCGGAATACGCTCGAGTGGCTCGTGTCCGATGTGCTTTCCCCCCCCCCCTCCCCAGACAGAAGGGCCAGGCGCTACGGCTCAGGGGCGGGAGAGGTACAACACCGCACGGATGGCAGAGGGTGGTGACCACATGCAGATTAGTCATAGATCCTCAAAAGCTGCCAGCGCAAACAGCGGCTTAAGCCTGGTGTGTCGAATGGCCGCGCTGTGTGTAACGGAGCCAACGGCCAACAAGGGGGCTGCGTTCCGCTGGCAAAGTACCACAAAACTTTCATTCATTAATTAATTAATTTATTTATTTATTTATTTTACTGGGGAGTGGTGGACACCAAATATCTGGAAATTTCTTTTAATCATCCACATTTGTAAGAAAACGTCTCTTGTCTGGCAGAAGCATTGACAAACCTTATTTAGAATGCTGAGAAATGGCAACATTGGACAGAAATGGAACATTGAACATTGGTGCCTGTTAAGGTCAGATCAACCTTGCTTCACAAGAAGAACTGATAGGTATAATTATAGTTTTTTTTCTAATGGCTGAGCGATGGCTGTAGCCAATCAGTATTGACACAGGAATGATGCACCCCCAAATCTTAATTTGCTATTTCTGATCACTTTTTTAAGCACAAGCTGTACCAGCTTCATTCAACTTAAGGCTTCTTGCTTGTCTTGCAATCCTGAAAAATGTAATGTGTAAAATGAAATGCACGATAGCTATTTTGCAGCTGAACTCTTACAAGAATTCAGTAGAGGATGAGAGGGACATAATTAGGAGGACACAGGGGAACACCCTAATCTTAGCGGTAAATGTGATTACCTTTAATACTCATAGTGAGACAGGACCTTGGTTTAATGACTCATCTGAAACTTAGCTTCTCGTTCAGCACATTACAGGCATTTAGCAGAGACTCTTTTTCAGAGCTGCTTGCAGTTTTTGCAGCTTTTACATAGTATCCATTTTTATAGCCATATTTTTTTATAGCCATATTTTTATAGACAGACACTGAAGCAATTCAGGTTAAGTGCCTTGCTCCGGGGTCCTAACTGGGAATCAAACCTGCCACATTTAGCTCCTTATCATCATACTACACTGCTGCCCGCTGATGTAGCACTGCCACGCCAGACCGAAACGCTGTCACTGCCACAGAGAGATTTGGGGTTTATTTAGTCCATAAGGAGGACCAGCTCCTACTGAACCACTAACAGTGCCTTTAGAAGCAACTTAGTGTTTCCAAGGGTTTTTCCATCCAAGTCCTAACCAAGCCATACCGGCTTAGTGCCTGTCATTGGGCAGTAGGAGGGTACATGGTGGTACAACTGCTGGCGCTCTACCTTCAACCCAGACGGGCCTTCCTGCCTGCAAGAATCACCCAGACCTGACTATCTCCTGCAGTATTAGTGTCTATGATTCACTGATGATCAGCCACTTTACCGCAACTCTTCATTTTTAATGTCACAGCTCTTTAACTGTGGACCCGCATTAATATCTCAGCTTCAGCATGGTACTCATGCATGAGAACCAGGGCTGGCTCTAAACTGTTGAAGGCCCGAGGCAAAGTTTTCTTCGCAGGCCCCCTTTTGAGTTATATAGTACCCAGGCATGAGGGGTTTGCAATTGAGGATATGGGGAAGGAGGGGGGGGGAGTGATTTAGGCAATCGCCTAAATCACCTATGACTATAAATAGTCTCGATGACAACATGCATATTACACCTTTGTTATATTTGCTAATATTTTTTTTTTTTTACAAGGATGCTATGCTGTCATTTTGTGGCAGCATTTCATATATCTATCCTAACCTAATCTACCCATCTTGTACAAATCCCGATATGTTCTAGGCAGCTTCAGTGTTTGCAAAACTAATACAGGTGCTGTAAATACAATGTTAAGTCTCAAATTCCAGTCTTCACCTCCTATGATTCCCTGAGTAATCTTTTGTGGCACTTTTTTGTGTGTATTGAAAGAACACCCTGAGTCAAGCTAGATTTAGGCACATTTCTGCTTTTTATTGTTAACTTCCAGACATTTTGCAGATGTAGAATTCATTGATTGAGCTGATGTTCTTAAGGTCTTGCTTTCTGTGGTCCAGGTTGTGTAAGAGGGGCTGTTTGGACCAAACGGACCCCAGATCTGAGCGTCCTCCTGATTCTGGTTCAGGTGGTGTAAGAGGGGCTGCCTGAAACCAACAGGCCCTGGATCTTTCAGCACAGACATACGGATATAACTGGTCAGGCCCCACAGATGGTGGCGCAGCACCCTCTAACAACCCTGCCAGTTAACTTTTCACCCACTGAGTGCCACTTTGGCTCTGAATAAAGCCTGACCTGGGAACAGGAAGGCAGAACATTTATTCATTTATTCATGTATGAGTGTGTGTACATATGTACTGTATGCATATATATATACAATAGGTATGTGCTCCCTCCATTTACCACAGGCATGTATGATTGTATTTATGTATGCATGCATGTACAGTATGTACGTATGTACAGTATGTATGTATGCATGTATTTATATATGTGCAGTAGTTACTTTTAGCTCAGCAGGCACCATATCCAGAGTTTATATTTGAAATATGTTTTCTGTTTATTTAGTCTGGGTAAATTTACTGAAGTCTTATTTATGTTTTTTTGTTTGTTTGTTTGTTTATACATGAGCAGAAATGTAAATAACACCCAAAATGCACAGTAGTTTGAGTCGGGTCCTGAATATATTAATGCGCATAATTACTCTCGGATATATTTACTGAAGCAGCTCTGGTGGAGTACTGCATCCCCAAGGGAAGAAGGATTTGAACTTGCAGACTTTAAGTTATGAGCCTAGTTCCCTTACTGCTCAGGTCTTTAACTGCTACCCCTACATTGTTTACTGAATGTCCTGACTGCCTTTTAGCATGGATCTGAATCAACACCCTACTGGCTATGAACCCAGGTTGTTGATCACAATGTCACACTGCAAAATGCGCCAGCTCTCAGACAAACTGCCCATTACACTCTTTCACGACCATACCATTTCATTATTGGTTCATGATTTTGTGTTAATGTAATAGAAACATGTGAGTTCAAACATTGTGGAGGACACACAAAAATATTGTGCATGCAGATTATGGCAGATCAGTTGCTGATTATAAGGAATATGTTCCTCAGGACTCATTCCAAACATGTTTATTAATTACCCAGGATACATTTTGCTGAGAGAAAAAGAAACATTAAAAAAAATCTTTTTTGCCCTATCCATATATCTGAAAATTCTATTTCTAGTGTGTTCTGTGGAGTTGCCTAGCAACACATTTTAATGTCTGCCACTTAGAGCTTTGCTTATATATCGTTCATTCAGTGCAGTGCTTGCAATGAGGAGGGAAAAGATATGTTGCATTTAGACTGATCACGTGGCAGCTGATCGACTGGGAAGGGATGTATTCTGTATCTACAGGTGCCCTTTAGCCAGAATGACATGGATGATGCAAGCTGTTCCTTTCTGACTTTATTTTATTTTTTTAAATCTCTGCTGGCATGAGAATCCAAATCCAAAGCCCTGAGGGGCTGCCAGCAGCATGGCATTGTGGGAAAGGAACAGGACACATAATGAGAAGGTTGCTGGTTTAAATCCCAGTTGTGGCACATCCAAATATCAAATATTTTGATAAAAAATCAGCTGTATGAATTCCCAAAATAAAAAATACAATCAATGGACGTTTACCTGAATAATGTATAATAAAGTATTTAAAATAATACTATTGCTACTATGAATAATAATAATAATAATAATAATAATAATAATAATAATAAGTGGGTGTAGATTGAGTGGTGGAGAAGCATCCTATCTGCAGATCTGGATTGCTTCATTAATATTGCAGAGAGTTTGCTCTAGTTGGCATAGGGAAGCCAATTTAATTGTCAAAACTGGCTTTGTTAGCCTGTTTACTGACTTGTCCACACACTTTCATTAGCGAAGAGTCCCCTGCAGGGACCTGACCCCATTGCCCCCAGCTGCTCCCCCATCCCCTTCTCTGTTTTATCATTTCACTGTCACTTTGCCTGTTGCCGTTTATTTACAGTGAGCACCATAATTCATTGGACAGTGACACATTTTTTGTTATTTTGGTTCTGTACTCTAGCACTTTGAGTTTGAAAGGATACAATGACAATGAGGTTGAAGTGCAGACTGTCAGACTGTTTAATTTGAGGGTATTTTCATCCATATCCCATGAACCATTTCGAAATGACAGCACCTTTTGTACATGGTCCCCCCATTTTAAGGTACTACAAGTATTTGTTGAATTGGCTTTACAGATGTGTTTCATTAGGTAGGTGTATTCATTTGTGTCGTTAGTGAATGCAGAAGAGAGCTGTTGATGTCTGGGTCTTGATTCTAGACTTTGCAATTGCCTTTGGAGATTGTTGTTGGGGTGTGGCAACATGAGGAAGACAGCAGTGTCGATGCAAATTAAGCTGGCCGTCATAAGGCTCAGGCATGAAAATTAATCAATCAGGAACATTGCAAAAACCCTGGGCATGCCCAAGTCAACAGTTTGGTTCATCATTAACAATAAAAAAAAACAACTGGTGAACTCAATTATGTCAAAAGACCCGGTAGGCTGAGGAAGACCACTGTAGTGGATGACTGGAGAATACTCTCTATGGTGAAGAAAACCCCCCTGACAACAGCCCAACAGATCAAAAACACTCTCCTGGATGCAGGTGTAGATGTGTCAAAGTCTATCATACGTAGAAGACTACACCAGCGGGACTACAGAGGGTACACTACAAGATGCATACCACTGATAAGCCTGAAGAACAGAAAGGCGAGATTACAGTTTGCTAAAAAGCACCTGAAAGAGCCCCAAGAGCTCTGGAACAAAGTCTTGTGGACAGATGACGCAAAGATTAACATGTACCAGAGTGATGGAAAAAGGAAAGTGTGGAGAAAAAAAGGAAATGCCCATGATCCAAAGCATACCACCTCATCCGTGAAACATGGTGGAGGGGGTGTTATGGCTTGGGCCTGTATGGCTGCCAGTGGAACTTGTCTTCATCATTGATGTGACTGCAGACAGAAGTAGAACAATGAATTCTGAAGTCTACAGAAATATTTTATCTGCTCAGATAAAACCAAATGCCTCCAAACTCATTGGACGGCACTTCATCGTGCAACAAGACAATGACCTGAAATATACTGCTAGAGCAACGAAGGGGTTTTTGATGGCCAAAAAGTGGAAAATCCTTGACTGGCCGGGTCAATCACTGAATCTGAATCCAATTGAACATGCATTTTACATGTTGAAGAGGAGACTGAAGGCAAAAAGTCCCTGAAACAAGCAGGAACTGAAGATGGCTGCAGTACAGGCCTGGCAGTGCATCACCAGGGAAGATACCCAGCATCTGGTGATGTCTATGCACCAGGGAAGATACCCAGCATCTGGTGATGTCTATGCATCACAGAGTTCAAGCAGTCATTGCATGCAAAGGATATGCGACCAAACATTAAAAATTATTACTTTATTCTACATTATGTTAAACTGTCCAATATTTCTTGATGCCCGAAAATGGGGGGGACTATGTACAAAAGGTTCTATAATTTCTAAACGATTCATCCGATATGTAAATTAAAGCTGACAGTCTGCACTCCAACCTCATTGTCATTGTATCCTTTCAAACTCAAAGTGCTAGAGTACAGAAACAAAATAACAAACAATGTGTCACTGTCAAATGAATTATGGTGCTCACTGTATTTATTTTGTTCTTGATGAATGTGATAATAACTGCATTTTGATTTATGGATGAACATGAAACGAGCCTCGGATAGATGGGGTAAGGACCGGCGGTTAGATGTAAGCAGCTAGCCGCGGCGGCTTGTTACGGCTTCAGCCACGGGGCGGTGGCTGTTCGCACCGCTCAGGTTGTGATGAGACACCCGGGGAGATTAAGCGCGGTGTTCCGGCGCACCCCCTCGAGCCCATCGGCGCTCACGGATCTTTGATCAGGCTCAAACCCCGCCTCTGATCTGCGCCGGATTAGCTAGCGCTGCCATTTGCATTTTCCCCGCCCACCGGGCCCTGGCAGAACCTTCCAGAGAACAGCTGAGGAATTCCTGCCACACACAGCGTTTCTGGGGGGTTTTTTCTGCACACATGCCAACGGTATGCTTGACCAAGCCAAGTCACGTTTTTCACTGCAGACAAAAATTACAGGGCACCAGTAAATAAATTTAAATTACGAAAATAATGTTAATGTTAGATGAGATTGTTGAGCTTCCATTTGGGTCTGTTCAATCAGTTGGAGCCAACTTATCTGAAAATGCTCATAAATGAATCACTAACAGCGTGAGTGTAAATAACATTATGCCATGTGATGATGTGATCTTATTGCATCCCCCATCTGAGTAATCTACCTCAAAGGGGGATCAAGAATTTCCTCCTGTCATGGGCCACCAGGTAATGCATTTTTCATTAAGAATGTTGAAGTGTTAATAATTTAGGAGAAACCTAGCAACACCTTTAATTTAGGTTTGTTGAATCAGCAGAGCCCACTTATTAGAATAAAGAGGCAACACAATTTTGTAACACTAAATATTTATTACAAGTACTAATGACAAAGAGATGAGTTATGGGAGGAAGATAAGGTTATGCTCTGACACAACAATTATCTTGTACTCTCACGTCATTGATGATTAGAGGTTGTAATACTCAGTCTGTCGATGGCTGAGGATTGTTTTGAGGGTGCCGCTGGCGTGTGATGGAGTGGCAACCCTTCTCCTGTGTGACTCTCCCAAGAGTCTCTGTTCTCGTACTCCTCTCCAATCTTCCTGCTTCCAGTATGTTTGGACTGACATCCAACTGGCCAAATCAGTGCTGGTTGGCTCAATGTGAATATAAAGTCCCTCCCACAATCAGCTATTTTACAGTTCTGCCATCATGTAGGGTAGTCTGTGTCTCATAAGGCTGGTTACCCTTCTGTCCCACCTTTAGAGGGTGAACCATTGCATTCAAGGTGTAAAAAATACTTCACCCCCAACAACGCCCCCATCCACTGACAGCAGTCCCGTTGTTAAAAGGAGAGAAATGTGAAAATAAATTTTTTTTACGTCTCAACAATGAACACAATGCGCTTACGTTACAGCTGAGTGTTGATGGGTTCGCACTTGTGTCTTGTAGTAAGAGCTGTTAAGCATGTGTGTGTTTTATTTGGGTAAGGTGCAAGACATAGGAGCATGTGATGCTTGTGAAGAAAGCATTATGTCATGCCCAAACACAGAGATAGGCACTCAGCCCAGATAAGGTAGGAAATGTGCATCATGTCAGGGTATTCACACCAGGAGAGAAGACCAGTGAGTTGGGGGTCGCTGCCACGCAAGCTCATGTTGTGTTTCAGTGACCTTCCTGCCTGCTAAGGTGACATACAATAAACTTTCCTTTTTTTGTTATTGTGAGTTCCTACATTGTCCTGGGTTTGACTCCATGGAAAAAACCTGTGGTGCCTAACAGTATCTTAATTGAGTATTTATCATCAATTTAATATACATTGTAAACATAACTCTGGGTCGCTTTAAGCATGAGAATGGGCCATTTGTTAATTACTCTTTGACCTCCAACCTACCCAAAAATCAGGAAGCTTGCGTTGTATAAGGGAAAAAAATCAGGAAACGTGTTTCTTTGCTTTCAGATCACCAGAAGCTGGACAGAGAGGCCAGGATCTGCAGGCTGCTGAAGCACCCCAACATCGGTGAGTCTTATTGGCCCGCTTGTGCACCTCACCACAAGCACCAGCCTGATTGGTCCAGCAATAAAAATGCCAACACTTAGTTTTGCAAAGGTAATATTTTAAAAAAAAACAGTCACAACAGAGTAGCGTAGTATGAACCCCCATTCAAATCTTTAGTAGTAAATTTGATATTGCTGTTAATGGAGGAGCTGTGCTGTTAGGCATGTCATAGTCTGATCTTGGGTAGGTGGGAAGGTGGCAGGCTTTTCTTAGCTCCTCACATGTTAAATAATGCAGCCCTGTTCACCATCACAGACATGAACGGCTGCATTATTCATCCAAGGTTATTTTCAACCTTCTTTTCTAGTGGAAAGAAAGAGAGAAAAGAGAGCGAAGGAGGGAGAGTAGTTTTAGGCAAGTTAATGTAACACTCTTCATTTACTGTTTATTTATATTAATAACCGTCATTTCTTGCAAACTCCTTTCTAGGTAACAAAACTAGTTTGAATTCTTGAAATAGATAGATAGATGTATTGTGGATCATACTGGTTACCTGGTGTTCATGTGGTTTCCATGTTTCTGTGTCTTACATGTGTTGCTGTGGCAATATGCCTGTAGTTGTCCTGCCAATGAAGCAAATTTGAAATTGAAAAAATTGTGAGAGAGAGAGAGAGAGAGACAGAGATAGAGAGAGAGAGAGAGAGAGAGAGAGAGAGAGAGAGAGAGAGAGAGAGAGAGAGAGAGAGAGAGAGAGAAAGAGAGGGAGCTTTGATTTGTTTATCATCCCATTTAAGCAGGCAGGATTTGTTCTCGGTGACGGGAGGTGCCGATCGAGGCTAAAATGCACCCACATGTATCCAGAAGCTGCTACCGATGTGTTATATGACTTGGCTCTGATGTACATTTCACTGCCTGAGAAGCTAGGAGAGGGTTGCCAGATCTGTCTCTCCCTGATCAGGAACAGACATCCCAGGCTTCTCTTCGAGGGACCGAGGGCAGTTGAGGGTCATATGAAGGGTCTCAGCTGTGTCCGTAAATTAGACTTAAATTTTTGTGATTGTTGTTTTCACGAGAAACGACCACATTGTGAAGAAAAAAAACTTATCTGTAGTGTGAAGTCAGACAGTCAAATTTTAGACACTAGTAAGAAAGTCAGTCAGCTCACACTTAGAGGAAAGAAGAAAACCGTTTCTCAGAAATCATTCCAGGGTATCTCATGAACAGTCTCGGTTTAGATCTATGGACTATGTCATAAAATTTGTGAAACGTTGAGCTACTGAATCTATTGGGTGACTACTGACTGCTCTATGAATGGGCACATAGTCTTCTTGAAAGAACCCTGACTACAGGAAAGAAATGCTTTATCATGAGCTAAAGATGACCATTCAGCACTATTCAATAGCAGTTCATATCACTATTTCCATCTTTGGGTATGAGTACCACAACCACGGCAGAAACTATGGCTGAGCAATCAGAACCCTTCACTGTTAAAATATCCCCCCATTAAAATTTCAAACAATTTTACTCAACTGTGTATCTGCAAATTATATTTTTGCATCCTTTTTTTGAAGAAGTAACATATTGCATTCATTTCTACATGTTCCTGATGTTTTTAATCAAATTACATTTTCTCCACATTCATTTATTTCTGCTCCCATGCCCTTCCAACACAATACCATAAAATTACACCTGTCACACTGACAAATCACTAAGCGCGGAAAAACACAGCCTGTAGAATGAATGGAAAGGTTTCCACAGGGGAGGAAATTGCAATACCAACCACAGTGAATGACAATGGCGATGGCAAAAAAAAGACTGTGAGAAGACATTTAACAATGCCAGGATGACATTGCCCACGCCACCGGCACAGAGGCAGATCAGTAGATATTCTCACCAAAATGAGGGGGAGGGTTGGGGAGGTGAAGGGGAGGTCGAGATTGAAAGACAGAGGGCTGATGAAAAGGTAGAGGAGGGGGAGAACGATGGAATGGTGAAGTAAAGAGATGGGAAGGGAGTTGGGGGAGTGCAGGAAAGAGAGGCAAGTGTAGTCATGAAGAGGTGGACATTCAAAGAAGGATGAGTGAAAGAGTGGTGGAGATGTGAAGGAGGTAGAAGAGTACAGGAGAGATAGAAAGATAAAGAAAAGGCGGAATTGAGGAGGAGAGGTGGAGTGGGGGATGGGTAGGAAATGCATTTTTACTTAACAGTAATGGAGATACTGACTTACAGACTGACAGATGGGTAATAAACTTTCAGTTGCAGACACCATTTCTCCACAGTTCACACCAGGGCTGCCCAACCCTGCTCCTGGAGATTTACCGTCCTGTAGGTTTCCATCTCAACCCTAATTTGGCACACCTGATTCAACTAATTAGCAGCTCAAAGAGATCTCTAGCTGTTGAATGAGGTGTGAGGTGTGCTGGGGTTGGAGTGAAAACCTACATGACAATAGATGTCCAAAAACAGGGCTCAACCACCCTGCTCCACAGTATCAAACTCCATTTTATCACTGATGCAAAAAGAGAATTATTAAGAGAAAATGAGTCACAGCTTACTTTGATTAAACGTTAGGCAAAAGGATATGCCTCAGTACCATTTCTAATGAATAAAATGAGGGAAAGTAAACGCTGTTGGATATAAAGAAGTTCAATAACAAAATGAATCAGTTCACAGAAGGCAAAGCTAGCGATAGCAAGGAGAATATCAATAACAAAACTGATGTATTAAAAATTTTGATAAATGTTCTGCGGCAGAGATGGGCAACGAGGGCAGTATCTGTTTCTGGTTTTAATACCAGCTTCTGTTTACTTAATTAGCCCTAACATTTACGCCATCTGACATTTTAGCTATATTTATTAATGTAGCACATGAATGACAGCCAAATATTGTTTTAGTGTCCCAATGAAGCGTGTTACTATGATCTAATATATGAGTGAACCAGTTTTGGTGTAAACAGCCAATTAGCTCATTTAGGTAATTGGTGGAAACAAATACTTGCATACACAACAGCCCACCAGGACCAGAATTTCCAACCCCTGTTCTGAAGAAGTCTTGATAGTGGTTTGATTATATGATCTTAAACTGGCAATAGCTATGAAATGAGAGTTGGTAATTAAATGGTAAAGGATACTGTACGCATATGATTCCAATCGAAGAGATTTATTTTTATATGATCCCATAATTTTCACAGGGACGAATACTGAAGACTTATGAAAGTTGTCCTTTCCTGACACGTTCATTCCTTTGCGTTTCTACCATATGTTGTCGGATGTATTTATTTACTTTTCATGATTTTTTAAATGGCTTGTAATATGAACAATATGATGTAAAGTTGCTTTCCAAATGAGTTCTCTCCTTAGATCAGAAGTTCTGTCAGTCAACATACTCTGCACAGGAAGGGGAATTATAATCAGTCCAGGCTTCTGGATGAGTGCTTCATCTAATTATCTATCAGTGAAAAGAGCCTAATTATTTTAACTAGTGAGAGTAGACACATGGGATGCTTATACTTGAAACTGATGCAGCCAGTATGTGGGAACTGTATTGGGAGTTCCTCCTCCAGATCTCAGATGAAAAGAAGGGAATCATTACATATAAAATATAATTTTGTATATTTTTGGATAAACATTACTCAGTAAAAGAAATAAAATCAAATGTATTTGTATATTGCATTTTACAAACATTTGTCACAAATATGCATTATGATGGACCCTGGCCTAAGCCCCCAGAAGAAGAAGTCTAAGGTGATGGTGGCAGGAAGACATTCCCGAGGACAGATCAAAATAAATCTTACTAGGAACCAGTCACCTGGGAGGGGGGAAGTGTGAGTCATGACTGCTAAATCTTTGAATGGCGTTTGGGCGATGATAACCGTAAATGTCAGACGTGCAACTCTCCCATGCAATAAATGTGCGGCTCAGCCGATGAAGCGCAGTGTAAAGAGAAGTGGCATCTGGCTGAATGGCTTCCAGCAAAAGGTGAATGTGTAAACATGCGCCCTGCTGAATTGACGGAGGACATAGGAAATAAAAAACAAAAATGCTGAATTTGAAATAGATAGATAGGTACAGACAAATTTAGGCTAAACTCCCTTGTCTCCACCCTGGGGACTCTAGTAGTTTAATTACACTAAACATTATTGTGCACATATACTTTCCCATGGTGCAACAATGTCTGTATTTTGTACTCAGAACACACTTGGATGCCATTTTCTATTTCCCCTTCCTCCCTCTAATATTACTGTCCAGCATGTCAAGTTTCAGTCTGAAATCATCAGCTGCAGCTCTAGACCCCCTTTAGTTCCAGTTACACAAATAGCGAAGAACAGCCTTAGTTCGAGTAATGCCATCATCAGCCGCTAAAATATGCATTAGTTCCAGTAAAATCATCATCAGGCACTCACAGCAGCATTAGCGCTGATAACATCACCAGCAGCTGCTCGGAAATGTCCTCAGTACCAGCAATATCATCAGCGGGTTTGGTGGAGAGCATCTTGAGGGATCTGTGCTCTACAAACCTCATTGTCAGTCAACAGAGTTTCATATATGCTGTGCTGCATATTACACAGTATATTTTTACCCCAATGCCCCTTTAAGTCAAAACAACAGAAGGCTGTGAATGAGCTGTATAAATCAGGCAGTTCAAACCCAGATAGCAGGCCCACTTTTACCTCTTCAGTTGGCCCACGTACTGCCATGGAATGACGGCGATGAACCCATCAGAATCTGGCTGCCAGAAAGCAGCAATGACTCAACTTTGATGAGACCCATGTGGCTCAGGTGTGATATGTACTTGGGCAATGTTTGGCCGGGAATGCAAATTCTGTGATAGACCGAGCATCCAAACCCAGAATCAAAGTGCCGTGGTTGGTTTCATTTGGACCACTTTTGGCCCATAATACACTTGCCGTTGCCATAACGGACCCTTAAGGGCCATAGTTGGCCTGGACTCGGTCTGCTTTTTTGGAATGCTCTCATAACTGCTGCAAGTTACACATCATACAATTTTCTCCTCACATACTGCATTGTATTAAGGGCTATTTCTTCTCAGAAGTTCTCATGCCAAGGCCAGGTCTTGTTAAAATTGCACAGATTGGAAATATAATTTCATTGACTTTGCTGAGCTGAAAGCAGGGGGATTTAATGAATCTGGTAATGAAAGATTATGGATTTTTTAATCACACTACAGCCTCCCTCAATATGCACTCTGATTAACAGTTGAAACCGTTGCACACTGGTTTGTTAGTGCTCTATAACTGTTGTCGGTTGTGTAGGGGTTTTATACACTGAAAGACATAAGAAGAATTGTACTTTCTCACTATAAATGCTACTAAAAGATTAGTTCATTAAGATCCAAGTAGATCATTGTCAGGCCAATGATACACTTAGACTGACACATTGTCACAGTTAAAAGTTTGCTTTGCTTTTCTTGTTTTGTTTCTACCCAGCACCTAACAAAGAGCCATATGTGTATGTTTTAATTAAGCTAATACTCTCAAACACGCACATAAAAAACATTTTTATGATAGGTCCTGCTGTTCAGGGTGAGATCTTTTAATTTGTGATTAAAGAGTGATTACACATGCACACACACACACACACACACACCATGGCCATATAAATATTTGTGAGTTATCTGTTTTTACTGAGAGCTGAAGATCTCCTTTCTTACCACCTTTGACTGTGTTCCCAGTGTGTCTACATACTGCATCTCCATGTTCTATGCAGTTCAGATTATTCAATGACCAAACACTACCCAGATATCCGTATTCCTTTAAAAGTCCAAGGACTATGCCAGATTTATAGAAATTTGTTCTTAAGATTAACTTACATATAAATGTCCATTCTTTTTTTGCAAATACATTTTTGAAGGTTGTGTTATTATCGCTGAACTTGCCAAACTCCTGTTAATAAGGAACAATTCCAAAACTTTGTGAGTCAAAACCAATGACTAATATGTGTTGAGTCTATGCCTATAACTGGTTGGGGGAAAAAAAATCAATTCGTGAAGTCCTTTCCTACAAAAATAAAATTTCTGAATTGTAAAAAAAAATCAGCTCTGCGTTATGCAGGCTTGAGTGAGAGAATTTATTTATTCCTGGTTTAAGTTTAAATTAACCTTAATTTGATTAGTATAACTACCTCGTTGGGCCTTAATGTTGCAGTCAAAGTAAAACCCTAGTTCAGTTATGGCAATTTCATGACCAGCAGTGTTTAATTGTTTATAAATATGTGAAGGAGGTTTGAGTGATAACCTTCTATGTTCTTGAGTTTGAATATTTTCCTCACTTCATATTCTGATATGATATGTGAAGACTTTTTATTTATTTGAGCAATCCTCCTTTTTTGTGTCTCTTAATTACTGCGATACCACTGACACCTGCATGCTAGGATTAGTGCGGCTGATGCACGCATGCTTCTTCAGTGCTTTCTCTCTTGAATTTACATGCTGTAACCCACAGCGGAGAGAGAGCTGAGCCCTGATTGGAGGAGAAGCATATCTTTTCCTAATGACGACTGTGGGGCACTTGGGAAGAACTTGGGAAACTTAAGACTTAAAGACAAGCTTGACTAAGCCACGGCAGATTTGTTTTCTAGATTGGTGACTGCAAATGTATTAAAAATTCATGGGTACCACATGGTGAATCCTTCTGACTTCTTAAATAAGTTCTATATTAATGTACTCAAACATGTACTGCATAATTATTATACATACATTATTCCCCACTGGAAGTGGATTCGTCATATCAGGATTCCAAACCTATATGTATGCACATACTGTATAGTACAGTATGTAAGCCACTCTGGATAACAGCGTTTCCTAAACGTATATATGTAAAGGCGAATTCCACGATTAATCGACATGGCATGACATGACAACCTACCCAGACGTATATCCTGCTTGTTAAACAGCCTACACCTCCAGTATCTGCCTTTTAAGAAATACTGACTCCCACCAACCAGACTATGAAATAATGATTAACCCTTTTAGTCAGTACTTGCTAACATTTTTAGCTAGCACCTCTGTGGTGGGCTTTGTATGAAGCTTAAAAATGGTCTAAACATTAAAAATGCACTTGTTAATGATTAATAATGCACTATTAATTTATTCAGCACTTTGCAGCTGTGATTTTCCATATCATGTCGACAAATTGCATTACATTGTATATATGCAAAACAGATACCATTTTTCAGGCTGTGTATGTTTTTTCCACATTATCTAGTATTTCTCTGGCTGAATATTTACTAAAGCAGTTCATATTAAGTGCTTTGCTGAAAGGTACAATGACAGAACAGTGGGATATGAATGTAATGCATATTATTATTAGCAGTATTAGTATTATTATTGTTGTTCTCAGTGTGGTAAGACATAACGCTGGTGGAGAGGTTAAAACCAAAGGAAATGGAGATGGGTAATGCTCATAAGCGATAATGCAATGCTCAGATTGTTTAAAAAAAATTGTCTGTTTCTGGTTTATGTAATTCATAAGGCGTTGCTATGGACCGTTGTTGGCAGGTGAAGGAATCTAAAACTGCAGTCTTCCTCTTGTTCTTTCCATCCTCTGCACCCACACATAGCGGCACACGTGTGCTCTCGGAGTGAACACACACCCACACACACGCGCACGGAGCTCTGCAATGCTTCTCACACTGGGGAGGGGGTGGGGGTGGGGGAGGGGGAGGGGGGTAGGCAGAGTGGAGGGGGGTGGGGGGGGGAGTGGGTGGGCTGACTGAGTGAGTGCTCCACAGACACACAGATCTGTTCTCCCTCACTGAAAAAAGGGTGAGGTGACATAAACGCTGTGTACTTCATCCTTATTGGTCTTTGCAAGTTATTGGAATGAGTCCTCGTGTCTTAATGAGCCTTCATCCGTATTCCAGTTTTTACAGTACATCTAAAGAAAGAAACTTCTTTAATAAGACATTTTTTATTAAACAAATTGATTAAACAATTGGTAGACTAATTAATTAATTTCCCCAAAATATGTCCACTGAGTGTTGTTGTAGTTGAAATGGGCTTACTTATACAGCATGACTGTGACTTAGATTGGGTCTTTGGATCCAGTCGGGCCTGATTTGTCTCATTCAAGAAGTCCTAACCCTAAGTCACACTTCATGCCTATTTTTATTAATTCCAGTCATGTAGTCATTAAGTAAACAAACTAACATAGGCTGCCCTCCAACATTATTTGGACCTTTGATAAAGATGAACAAAGAATGCTGTTTAAACTAAACAACACATATAATAAGCTATATTGTATGCTCAAAAATGGGAAACCTGAAAGAACTTATTGTGTAAAAGTTATTTATACAACAATGAATGTGATGACATAGCTCAGGAGGTAAGAGCGGCTGACAGGCAGTCGAAGGGTTGCCGGTTCGATCCCCCGCCCTGGGCGTGTCGAAGTGTCCCTGTGCAAGACACCTAACCTATAATTGCTCCCAATGAGTTGATTGGTGCCTTGCATGGCAGCCTTTCACCGTTGGTGTGTGAGTATGTTTGTGAATGGGTGAATGAGAGGCATAAATTGTAAAGCTCTTTGGATAAAAGCACTATATAAATGCAGTCCATTTACCAATATATTGCCCAAATAAAATTGCATTACAGTTATTCACACCATGACAGTTAAAAAAAAAAAAATCAAACAAATATTAATCTGTGTTAACCATGGATGGAAGCAAGACAATGATCCCAAGCATATTAAGGTAATCAACCAAGTAATGATTAACTGACCACAGAATTATCACTTTGTAATGGGCATCTCAGTCTCCAGACTTAAACCCAGTTGAAAAGTTGCTGTTTGCAGTTGAAGAAGGCAGTCCACAGGCACATATCGAATGTTCGGAAGGATTTTCGGAAAAACAGTGTGTGGAGGAATGGTCAAAAACCTAAATGAATGTGTTCCCTAATCTCCTAAAACACTATAGATCACAGCCCCAACCCTGTTCCTGGAGATCCACCGTCTTGTATGTTTTCACTACAAACTTAACAAGGCACATCTTATTCTACTAATTACCTGCTGAACAAGATCTCTAGCTGTTGAATAAGGTGTGCTTTGTTAGGGTTGTTAGGAACTTCAGTCAGGATTAGAAGCATCTTCTCGAAACCCACAATCATTTTCTTCTGTTTTATAGTGCGTCTCCATGACAGTATCTCTGAGGAAGGGCACCACTACCTTATCTTCGATCTGTGAGTACTTTGATTACACCATTGTTGTGTATGTGTATATGTGTGTGTGAAAGTTGTTTGCCATTGGTTAAAACTGGATTGAATAAGAAACATCAATCCAGGTTGTTTTGTATGCAACAAACTGTGAATAGAGAGTCCTTTTTTAAAGAAAAAGATATATCTTGTTGAAATGTAGAAATGTTATGGAATGGCCTTCTCATAAAAGAAGATTTTTGCAGATTCTTTGCTTGTAGTCCTAAAGTTGCACAGTTGGACAACAGTTTTGTTTTAGCCCTGTACTATGACACTATTAACGAATCATGGTCTTCAATCCAGATGAATCAGTTGTCTTAGAGCTGGGTTACAACAAAAACCTGCACTTTTCAGATGAGATTCAGCACTCCTGCCCTACATAGATTAGGAACTATTGCTTCAGTAACAGTCTTCTACAACATCACTACTGCACAGAAGAGTAATTTGACCTTTATTCTGACATAATGTAAGGATCTTGCTGGCCAAGGAACTGTCCCTGCAAGCTACAAAAGGTAGCATGCGTGGGTATTTTGCTATTGGTATTACAGGGAGGTTGAGGGATATTGAGATAATATATAAATATTAAAACATTTAGTAATAGGCTCTAAAGTCCATTTAAGCTGATGTTATCTGGTGGTCTTGATTAAGGTACATATATAAGTAGATTTGGCTTGGCTTGAAAATGTGAGGAAGCCAAGAATCCATGTTTGCATCCACTGCCTGTTTTTGTAACACAAATACCCATGATTTGAAGTCATTGATTTTGCAGGGAATTTGTGTCACCTGTATAATGGCTTCAAAGCCCAGGTACGCTCTAGGCTGTCTGTGAAATGATGGCTTTCGATGGGCTGAGTGGCTCGGTTTCGCCTGTAGAGTTTCCCGTGCCCTTGGGTTCCGGTGGATGTGCCGTGTTCCGTGTGCCGTGAGGCAACATTACAGCTCTCCATCAGTGCAATTACACTGTGAAAACGGGAAGACAAAAACAGACCAGACCAAACAAAGCCAGATGGCCCTGTCGTGTCCTGACTCAACCGTCGCCGTTCTGTGGAATCCTCTGGCCATTGCGGGCCTCACGTGGTGCTAAATAACCTCTGATTGGGTAACTGCTGCGTGCAGGAACTGCAGAGAGAATGCTAATGGTGTAAACCTTTGTGTGATCAGGGGCCATTACTGCACCAAAGAGGAGGAACGGACTGATGCATACAGTAAAATCCTTCCATTTTTATTTAATTCAGACTTGTAACAAAGCCTAGAGATAGTCCTTGATGAGCCATTCTGATAGTGTTGGGTTTACAGTTCTGAAAGAGACTCAAATCATTTGATTAGTTTCCTAAAAGGGTTGTCCGTATAATGTGGCAGTTCTGCACTGAAAGTTTAAGATATCGGGGACAGAATTTTCTATAATTATTCTATAATTTTGTGAGTGATTATAATTATATAATTTTTTTTTGACTTGGCTATTGATTTGTATTGTATGAACAATTTAATAAAAGACCAAAACATGCTCCAATGAAGCACTATAACAAATTAACCTGTAATTTAACATTTCAGTATGCTTCTTACCAAATATGTATCTAATAATTTGGTATTTCACTGAAAAGTCAGTACCAGCCTAAAGAAATGAATCCCAAAATGGATTTTAAATATGGTTACATGGTTTCAAAATAACAAGCAATTTTTTTTTCCTACACTTTTTAATTGCACAAAGGAAACAGTCTTTAATTTAAAGGTTCCTTAGTTCCAGAGCATTTCATGCGGGTGCATTGGCGTTTGTATGCTTCCCTTACCATCTTTCTGTGGGCTTGCCAGCCTCTTGATGCCAGCTCTTGGCCAGGTCCTTTTGCGCCCACGTCTAAATTGCGGTGATTTGACGTCCCACGCAGCTGAGTCTACAGACGGAGTGTGGAGTTTGAAGTGGACAGGTGTGGGGACTTGGTAAAGCGATTTGAGGATACCCTCTGGGACCTGTTGTAGAGGGAAGGAACAGGAAGTCCCTCTCAAATCAGAACACTCTAAACCCACCCACTTCCTGTGAGGTCACTGATGTGGGCTGGTTAACCCACGTAACTCATAACTATGGAGTACGGATAAATTACACATACCGACATTCATAAGGTGGACATTTAAAAGAAATAAACATTGTATAGCAAGCTTTTCATGTTTCTGAAGTGCAGTTCTACGTGTAAAAACAATGGAAATATTCTCAGGTGTCAGTCACATAAGGGCAACCAAACAGGAAAAAGATGGTCTCATCCACAGGAAGCGGAATCCTCTTTTTCTGTCCACACGGGGTGAGATCTATAACCATCCCTTGGCGTACCTGCTCTTCTCTGAGTGTTTCACCTACTGGGGGGCACCTCCAGCTCTACATTTCCTTACAGTTAATTTCAGTGCAGTTCTGGATAGATGATGTGATGTGGCTCAGTATTCCATACTGGGAAAAAGTTTATTAACTTTTATAAAAATATATTGGTGCTCTGTTTTCACCAGCTCTGCTGCTCTTATATTTCCGGTCCAAAACTCAAACTTTCACTGGAATGTTTTTTTTTTGCTCACTTTAAATTTAAGAAGCTGGACCACTGCTTCTAATGTTCTAATGTCAAGCCAAGTGATGGACTGTTGAATGTAAACACCAGTTTTTTTTTTTTCTTCTGTTTTTCAGAGTTACGGGTGGAGAATTGTTTGAAGACATTGTTGCCAGGGAATATTATAGTGAGGCCGATGCCAGGTGAGATCTGCCTCTTTCCACACACGCACACACACACACACACACAGTCATGCACACATGCACACACACACAGGTGCATGTTGACACTCACACAAACACTCACAATCACATACAACACATGCTCAGACCTGCGTGCACGCCTGCGTGCACACACACAAACACATATGCAGACACACACAAACACACACGCATGCTCACACACACCTGCAAACACACTCAAACAAACACACACACACTCACACACATGCTCTTGCACACTCAAGCACACTCACACACTTACACATGCATTCTCGTGCTTCCACACCCTTAGCCCGACTCTCTTGCCCTCAAAGACCTACACAGGCTATCACAAACAAAACCTCAGCTTTCCCATTCGGAATTTCCCATCAGGCACTGCGGGAGGGCACCTCATTTGGCAGGAGCATCGGCCCTCTTGCCGTGCGAAACGGGGTTTAATCAAAAGGCAGACTTTTTTGCCACGCGTCGCGCCCTCCCAGAAGACAGTTTCTCCCGCAGCTCTGCCAGTCTCATTTCCTCCCCCCCCCCCGTCTCTGTGGGGGCACTGCCTCCTCGGTCAGTGCCAGGGAGGAGCAGACGATCGATTACGCATGGTCGATTCCCGTGGCTGTGGAATGCCAGCGTAGAGCAGGTAATGATCTGAATCTAAAGGGAAGAAGATGCTCCCTGGAGGTGACTGAGCAGCACTCAGATCAATGAACACGACTGAGGCTGAGTTTTCTTCCTAATCTCCTCACCCTTCCGAGCCCACTGCTCCCCTGGGACACTGACGGATGCGCAGAGCCTTCAGAGACTAGTGCTTGCCGGCCAGTTAGCTTCCTGGCAGTTGATTGCTTGACCCACAAACGTCAATCAAACAGATGAAAGCCAAAGTTATTGGCTCGCAGGGACCTCAGAACTGCAAACCATTCATCTCTCTAGCACTTGGATTTTTACGAGGGTGCTGTCTTTTCTAAATGCTCCAATTATATATATCAGAGGGTGGGGAATTAGCATGTGTAATGTTATTCATTTAATACGACATTATGCTGGCAATTTAGCAAATGAATTGCATTTGCACTATGCTGTAACCATATAGAAACCTGAATGTGATGAGTTTGTGCTATATAGAGTGATATATAGAGACAAGAATACATGTGCAGAATTCAGCAGTGTTACATAACGAATTGCCATAACAAAACCAGTTTGTGAACAGATTCCAAAGATAGCCAGCTTCTGAAAAGAAAATGTATTGTTCTGAAAGCAGAAAGAAAAAAGGATCAATGTCCTAAAAAGATTTCGATTACCGCTGGCTTGCTCACTGGTTGATAAATAACTACAAAATAAGAGTATGTCTATTTTAAAAAGAAACTGACAATAATGTAGATAAAGATCCCGATCAATAAATGACTCATATTCTTTGAATTGGGTGTATATTTGCCGTTAGGAACATTTCAAAGCAACTTCCATTCCCGAAGCGTTCGTATATAAATACACATGAAGTTTCTTTCTTGCTTGCTTGCAGCCACTGTATCCAGCAGATCCTGGAGGCTGTGCTTCATTGCCATCAGATGGGAGTTGTCCACCGAGATCTCAAGGTAAATTCTGCAGCCGGCACCAGCTGGAGGAAATACTTAAATGCAGAAACTGCTTCCTTGGGTGACGCCATTGCCGGCTGTCTGTTGCCTCACAAGCATTCTGTGAGGCAACAGACAGCACATTTGGCACTGGTATGATTGGTATCTTTTTTAAATTTTTTATACTGTTTTTACACACACACACGCACACACACGTGCATTTGCCCATGCCCACGTACACACGTGCGCACACACACACACAATCATTTACATGCTCATACATACATGTTTTACTGTTTCAATGTTTCATTCACATCATTTTGCACCTAGAGACAGGAGAGATAGGAAGTTAATAGTGTGGGTGGATTTCAAGGGGGGCAGTGAGCAGAATTGCAAGGGGGGGGGGGGGGTTCAGCAGTGTGGGAGGAGAGTGGGTGGAAGATGGCATTTGGATGTACTGCATTAATATTATTCAGTAAAGTATTCAAGATTACTGTTCATCTGAACCTGTACTCAACCAAAAAGCTCTCAGCTCTCAATATTGCCGTTTCCTGGAGTTACCTCTGTGCTTCTGTCATCTGACCTGTTTTCCAGTCTTCTATCTCTCCTTTTGTCAGAACATCTGCCGTTGTCTGTTTTTCTGTGCGGGGCTGTCTGTTCACTTCTGTGGATCTGAGTGTTTATTTTAAAGTCTGTCTGTCAGCCACACAGAGATGGGGCTGACAGACATGTCTGTCAGTCTCATTTCTGTGTGTCTGTCCTCCGTCCATACAACTTCCCCTCTGTGTGTGTCTGTCTCTCCTCTTGTTTGACATGCAGTGTTTGTCTCTGTTCTCTATCTGTATGTGTACCCATGCTTGTGCCTTTTACATTACATTACTGTCCTTTAGCAGACGTTTCTTGAGTGACTTACTCAACATCTTTACATAGCATTTACGTTGCATCTATTTATACAGCTGAATATATACTGAAGCAGTGCAGGTTAAGTACCTTGCTTAAGGGTACAACGGCAGTGTCTTACTTGGGAATCGAACCTGTGACCTTTTAGGTTACAAGACCACTTCCTCACCCGTTGTATTACACTGCCGCCCCTTTTATTTCCGTCTCTTTCTGATTGCCTGTACGTTTGTCTCCTGTCCGCAGCCCGAGAATCTCCTCCTGGCTTCCAAATCCAAGGGAGCCGCGGTGAAGCTGGCGGACTTCGGCCTGGCCATCGAGGTGGAGGGTGACCAGCAGGCGTGGTTCGGTAACAGCCGGCGCTAGCCAGCACCAACTGACCACAACACACATTGCGGCAGACCGCTCCAAAACTAACCGAAAGGGCCATAGATATGATTAAGCACCGGCGCCGTTCTTTAAATAACTACGTTGTTGTCAAAAAATGAAAACAAAATGGCGCTCATGAGAACTAGGCTTCTGCTTAAGGGCATCGAGGTGGAGGGTGACCCGCAGGTGTGGTTTGGTAACAACTGCCGCTAGCCAACACCAACTGACCACAACACACACGGCCGTCCGCTCCAAAACTAACTGAAGGACCGTAGCTATGATTAAGCACAGCCGCCGTTCTTTAAATAACTATGTTGAAACAAAAATGAAAACAAAATGGCAGTTATGAAAACTAGGCTACTGCTTAAAGCCCACTCAATGACAAATGCCCCCATCCAGAAACTCTAAAGAGCTTACATCATCCTCATAAGACGAAGAAGAATTAGACTGAGAATTGTTTGTGCGCATCTCTCGACAAGAAAAATGAATCACACATGACTCCTTGATTCCAATCAAGGGGATGCTTCTGTGAGATCATCTCCTTAGTCCTTAGGAGCTAGGAAGAGAGAATCAAATAAAAAAAAACAAAAAAAAAAAATGACCAAGACCAACAACAGCAAAAGTTAGCAAAAAAAAAAACCAACCGAGAACAATGGAGATGTTTAAACAAGGTCGGCAGCTTCTGAAAGGGGTGTAAGAACAGCTCTCTGGTGATGGTATGTTTTATTAATGAATTTAACTGTCAACAGATATACAAATGTCACCGCGGCTCCATCACCGCTCATTAGCTGAGAAGCCTGCTGCGTCCCACTGTCTCGCAGAAAAGCGGCTCCATTTTGCGCCTGTCTGCTGGACCACAAATTGTACCTTTAATTGCCGCTGCTGCCTGCAAAAGGTCACACAAAATCAGCGCTCCTTTTTTTAAACACGGCTGACACGACAAGTCACTCTGGTTGGAACCTTTCTCTAAACCAGGTGACATCTCTCTGCGCTGTTTTACTGGTGTGCTTCGATACGTTTCTTAAATAAATTGCACTCAGCATTGTTAAATTGCTTTACCTTTCTCTGAATGTGTCTCATCCACTTATCACTGAGTCCGTTGCTACATTGGAAACAATGATTTTATTTATTTTTTTGACAAGTAAATCTTTATTTCCCAAGAAGATTTTTGGCACCTCTATTTTCAGGCCTGGTCTTCTTATCGTTTATGAGATTAATGATCATATTGGTGGGAATCTTTCACCAGTTCTCTCTACAGAATCTTTTAAAATTCTTCAGATCCGCTGGTCTGTTGTGGACTGCCCTTTGCTATTGAAACCACAAAATTTAAGTCAATATATATTTCACCATAAGTATGATGTCATTTTCAACATATGCCTTTCTTCCAACACCAAACCCTCTGCTGGTGTGCACGGCCAAAATGCTCGATGTTGGTCTCTCCGACTGTAACACCGAGCTCTTTCTTTCTTTTCTTTATTTGACATCTCCAATTCCATCTGAATTTGGAGTGTCCAATTTGCAAACTATGCGCAAGCATGCTCATATATGCCCCCTGCAGCCAGCTTGGCAGAGTGAAAACAAGTCGTGTTTCTCCTCTGAAACATGTGGTGCCAGCCAGCTGCTTCTTTTCATACTGCAGCCACAAGCCATGTTCTCACAGAGCAGGGGAGGAGACCCAATCATATGCATTCTCAGAGAGGAGTGCCTATAGGTGCCCAGGATGCCAAGAGGGACTGCTCAAACAATTAGCAGTGCTGTCCCCACCAACTGAATGCCTTTGGTGACACAAAGACAATTGTGAACTGCCCCTGCAAGACTGTGAGCCACAGTTTGTGCTGGCACAGGCTGGAGTTTAATTAGTTTTCCATAGTTGAATGAGTTCTAATTCTGAACTTTGACTGGAACTGGGTGCTGTGGTTTAAGCTCAGCTGAATTATGACCTGCAGCAAGGAGCAAAAAACCTTTACCCAGAATCCTGGTGCCTCCAATCCCCCACCTCCCCCAAACTTGGCCGCAAATTGATCTCTCTGCCAGCCAATGATCCCAGGCATATCTCAAATTCAACCAAGACATGGTTAGCCAACCACAAAATTACTCTTGCTGTGGTCCTGTCAGCCTCCAGACCTGAACCAATCGAATATTTGTGGTTTGAATTGAAGAGGGCAGTCTACAAGCGCAGACAAAAAAGTTCTAGAAAGATTCTATATACCAATCTCATAACTAAGAGATCTCAGAACTATTCAAGAGATTCCAAACAGACGGTGCCCAAAGTAGCAAAAAAAAGATCACATTTGTTCCTTTTGGGAAATAAAATTATTACTTAAAAAGATGGTTTTTTTTTACACCAAACTATTGTGCTAGTCTTAAACAAGAATATTTTCTTATTTTTTGAGAATACCATATAACTCATAACTTTTTTTGGTGATCTTTATCAAGAGTGCCAATAATTTTGGAGGCCACTGTACATGCTGCTGCCGCTGTACCCGGAAGTGCATTAAGAAAATATGCAATTAAATGGCAGCTAACTGTATGACTGATGAGAATAAATGAAAGGATGCCCATAAAGGTGACCGGCCACCTCATGCCCTTAGACAGGGCCTATGTCAAAGAGAGAATACATACCCTTCTGTTCCTGGGGAGATGACTGTTTGAAATGAGAAGGGCTGAAACCCACCTAAAGAATAGCTTTCCCCATAAGCCTTCTTCCACAGCCAGACTGCTCGGAATGCTGGTGATTGTGTTCCGCGCATTATGTAGTGTGTGTCATCACCCCATTCAATTGAATTTTATCTGGAATGTCAGACTCCCCCAGGGAGTGGGGGGGAGGGGGAGGAGCACATGGATATGAATGTTTGTGCATGGATATGAATGTCAGTGAGCGGAGTCCTCTGCATTATTAAACACTGGGCTTTCAAGACCCGTACCTGTTGCGCCGTGTGTGTTGTGCAAGCAGTTAAGATGATTAGCATTGAACAGGCTTCATGCTCACATTAAACAGGTTATTCCTATTTTTAATTTATTTGGACCACAAGGTTTAAGCAGGCGCTATTAATACACTTATTTTTCCTGTCTTACTCATTGTCAGCAGGCACCGAAAGGAACAGCGGGACGTTGTTAGTCGATGTTAAGGACAAATGCCACTTTGGTTTAACTGAACACCTCTGCTGCAGTTGCATTCCCTCAGCGCCGGGCCGTTTGTCCTGATTGTTTAACAGGACCTGCTGCATAATCAGCTTTGCCTCCAAGGGGGCACGGATGTCCTTGAGAGATCGTTCTTGAGGATGTTCTAAACTGCACATAACAAGATAATTGCATAACAAGGTTAATGTACTGAAAAAAATGCTGGAACCCTCCAGTTGTGTACATTTTAAACTTCCACTAACTATGGAAAAAAAATGATCAATATTATTATTTCTACTTAATGCAGTGTAGGAATGTGAAATAACCAAATTCCATCTGTACATGGTTGTTAGCACACCTGAAAAACTACATCTACTGTGCAATATACGGAAGTTCTAGCTTTTCTTTTTGGTTCATTACATTCAATAAGCCTTGTTAAGCGTCCATTTTTCTTAAACGTTGCAGACAAGGCCTTGTTTTGGGCCATTAAGGTTCATGCCCACAGCGACGAGGGCAAAAGAAGGGAAAGGAAAAGATAAAGGGAGTGATTAAAAGGTGACGGAATAAAAGCAGATTTCTGCAACGTTATGGATAATAACGGAGCTGCGTCTGCTGCGGTTTGAGGGAAACCGCGACATTCGGAGGGCCCCGCACCTTGTGTCAGCTCACACAGAAGCCATGAAAGGGGTGAACCGGTGGCTTTTATTATTAGCTTAATTACACCTCTTATTCAGGTAAAAGATAATTGTCAGAGCAGATCGATTAAATCTACAGCAATTCAAGCTCTTTTTCTTCGCATGACAGTCTGCGTAGTGGGCTGAAATTGCGCTTCTGCAATCTCGTTTAAGAACGGGCCAAGATGCACATGCAGAGTGGAAGTCCACAGACATGGCGTTTCTAGATCAATAATAGTGCTACAAGTGCGAAAAGTCTGAGTTTCCTTGCAAACTGAATCAACTCTCAACTAGAGGCAAGAGCGTCACATGCACAGTATACCAAATCACATGCACAGTATACCAAATTTCAGTATTTCCAAAAATAGTATTTGTACTGAATATCACTTATGTATTTTTAAGTCAAAGTTATGAATTAATGTTGGGTGAATAGAGGTCTGAATGGAAATGATTTTACTCAATTTACTCAAGACAACATAGCTTTCAGAGTGAACCATTATCATTGCATATTATGTATGTAATCTTGGATTAATATTGCTTTTATTCATTTATGGTTCAATTATGTATAAGTCAATGATTTTGTGTACTCTGTAGTTCTATAAAAACCTTTTAAAAAAAAAAAAAAAAAAAACACAGACACCATATTATTTGCAGATAAGAATCCTCTAACTCTAATCTCTCAATTTGTCATTAGCCTTATGCAAGTTTTTGATTAGTTCACTTAAATTATGCCCATAGACTGTGATTGGAAAGAAGAAAATAAGTGCATGCAATTACTCTGTGCATTGGGTTTACTCTGAATAATGATGAACAATTCTACTGACGGCTGAGCATTATCTATTGTGCTACACTGTGCGTGCATTATTCAAAGTAGCTACAGGGAAGATTCAGAGCTATACTAGTGACAAACTCAGTAAGCAAATTCACCCTTAATGTGGCATTACAGAAAGTTTGGAGTTGAAACAAGACCATTATTGCAAAGATGAAAGTATGCTCTGTTTTCAAGCTTATTGTAGGACTAATAATGTGACCAAATCATTCATAAACCCACAAAAGTCTCCATATTGTGATATCATCTCCTATCCTTGAACACATTTTTCACAGAAATAATGTATCCAAGCCAGTCTATAATCCATTTACATAAAATATCTGAATAATGTGTTAAAGAACAGGAGATGATATCACAATATGAGGACTTTCTTTGGGTTTATGAATGCTTTGGTGACATTATCCGTCCTAATAATGCTTCAATTCCAAACTTTCCGTAATGCCTTTCTGTAATGACTTTTTTCGGGTGTCTGAATGGCGTGGATGTTATTAGCGATGGTTGTTCGATGTCTGCAAACCGCGCTGTTTTTAGAGGAGAGCCATTCAATCCAAATACATGACCTAAATGCCGAGTTTCCACATCCTGGGAAATGACCCTTGGAATTTTCACACCTTTTAACGGACTGCAACTGCATATGATTCATTTTTTAAAATGACAATCATGCCTTTATAATGAGCCGAATGCCATTTTGGCTTTTCAGTCATTGAATTTGTGTTGAAATGTTTGCACAGTAGCTTGTGGTTTTTACGTAATTTGAAACAATACAAGCAAAACCGTTACCAGAAAGCATTTGTCAGTGGGAAGGGGTGATTGGTGAAACCCTGAGTCCCGATTTTCTCGTCAGGCTTCGCCGGGACACCTGGCTACCTGTCTCCTGAGGTTCTGCGCAAGGACCCCTACGGAAAGGCGGTGGATCTGTGGGCGTGCGGTAAGTCAGCCCGTCCTCGTTTGGGGATGGTCTCTTTTTTCCCTGGCCCAGTGGGCGGGTGGGTCCTGCACAAAGCAGAGAGTGTAAATATGTAAACGCATCAATGCACAAAATAAAAATATTTAAGAAATGATTTTAAAAAACAATGCATTGTAACCATTGTGTAGTTACACATCAACACGTATGCATTTATGCATCAACACATTGATGCAGTTACACATCAGCTCATTTATGTAGTTACACATTTACACATCAGCTCCTTTATGCAGTTACACATTTGCATACTATATATATATTTACACAATTGCATAAATGTGTTGATTTGTAAACATATGTGCAAGTAAAAGTACTGTTCCCATACCGGGAGTCGAACCCGGGCCGCCTGGGTGAAAACCAGGAATCCTAACCGCTAGACCATATGGGATAACTGCTAAATGTGAAAAGGAATATACTACATGTGGTTTGATGCAAAAACAAGTTTTTTATCAGTATGACAGAAAAATCTAACAATAGTGAATTTTCAGTGGTAAATATACAACTTTACTTAGTCTTGTTGCCAAAAGGTGCCGTGACCCGGATTCGAACCGGGGTTGCTGCGGCCACAACGCAGAGTACTAACCACTATACGATCACGGCATGTTATTGCTTGGAGCTGATGGAGTACTCTCTGTCTTGCCCTCTACATCCTTCTTTAAGTTTCCTTAAGTGATCATGGCATACTGTTGATGGGTGCTGTCCAACTGTTTCCATTTTCTCCTCGATAGCCTTCCTTTTGATAGTTTCCTGTATCACGTCACATCATATAATCAAATAGCAGACATTAACTTGGAAGTTATTCATGAAAAACCACTACACGCAAACAAAGGCAGTCAGTCCCATTTTCACATATGCCTTTAAAGCTATGAAGCCAAGCCAGGCCAAGAAGAACAACCTCACCATCAGATTAGCGTGCTCAACACAGGATTCCGTCTCGTGGCAATATCGGATTTGCCAGTTGAAATAAATGGCTCCATCATTTCTATGGCCAAAAATAAAGCTACCAAATTCAGGATTCAGTTAGAGTTTAAATGCAGTAGAAATGAGGTGCTGTGACATTCAAGCAAATATTGACATTCAGACAAACTTTCAGACAGATACTTTCCTGATTGGGCCATGCAAGGATAGTCAGCGAAAGTTTAGTGTTCAGTTAAGTTCAGTAGAAAATAAGAATAAACCCGAAAGACCTGCAGATCATTGTATAATACACTTCAGTGGCTGAATGCAGTCATTTACACATCCTCTTAAGGCAAGCTGTGTTTAGAGGACTGTGTGGGCCGATTGTTTGAATGCATGTTTGAGTGTTTAAAGCTGCAAATGCAGGCCCACGGAAATCCCCCCCACCCCCCGCACACCCTGAAGGGAGAGAACACCTACACTACACTGCGCTGTAGATTTTGATAGTGTGAGGGAGTGCTGTATTTCACGGGGTGACGTCACCCCCCTCAGGCCAGTAAGAAAGTGCAGTATAATTAGTTCCCTTGGCTTCGGACCTGGGTCTTTAGCTATGAGAATTTATTGATCCCTCCCCTCACTCAAAGATGCCTGTGGCATTAGGTCCGGCGGTGACCTGGATTGGTCTCGGCTGTGCCGGCTGGTGGAGAGAGCACACGCACCTGGGTTGCGTTAGCTAATCAGCCCAGGTGCTTATAGGTGTGTTGCCCTCTGCAGTTCGAGGCCAAGACCAGGAGCACACACCAAGAGAACAAGTTGGTGGTGGACTTTGAGTTTGTCCCAGTACAAAAAGAAAGTAAATGCACCATGGGAGGAGATGTTCAGCTGAAAAGCAGGGCCAGCTATGAGTGGTGAACTCAAAAGTTGCCGCTTAGTTTTGCTTTCTTTTGTCTGTTATTTTAATTTGTTGTTTTAGTTCATTGTTTTAGCCCGGAACCTGTGAGGGGAAAGGGTGAAGGTGTTAATTTATTTCATTTTGTGTTGGTGTGCGTGCGCTGTCTCTCTCTCGCTGCGGCACCCAACGGTGCACTCCTTGAACTGATGCACCTCCCTCCCAGGGATGTCACGCTGGTGTACAACAATGCCTTTAGATGTCATTATTAATAATAATAATAATAATAATAATAATAATAATAATAATAATAATAATAATATTTGGGAGGTTGCATCACAAGGAGAATTATAAATCACTTCCTTCTCAAAGCAAGCCGAATCGATGAAGCAGCAATCAGACAGGAACAAAAACCCTTGCATTTCTGTGATGTGCCTGCTAGTGTATGATGGTGGTTGTGCACTTGTAGCCACTTGTATCAGATGGGCATGTCCACCTCAGGGCTAAATGTCCACCTCACACTGAGAAAGAACTGCATTGCCAAAGAAATGGTTCAGAGACGGAGGGCTTGCGTGTGACCGGTGCATTAATGGGAACGTTGCCTATGCACAGCGGTGCTTCACCCAGCATCTGCTACGCTTTTGGGAAGAGCCACGTTGTGACGGGGTGGGGTGGGATGCTCCAGACTGGCTGTGGGCCACGTGCCCTACAGGCCTTATGAGTGCCAGCCCCCCCCCCCCCCCCCCCCCCCCCCCAATCTGTGCCATCCCCTGTTAACTGGATCGTCGTGTCCCCTTTCTCCACATGAAACAAAAACCTTCACCAGCCTGTCACATTCAGTTACAGCAATCCACACCCTGACTGCAGGGTTACAGGATTTGCAGTAAAAAGAATAAATACTCAACGTATTATTTTCTTCCAGCTAAACATAAGGTTTCAAGTTCTACAGTATCCTTGGGTTCAGTGGATCCACCGTGTACATTCTCTTGTGCAAAGGAATTCATGTTAAATCTCTGAATACCCAGTAAATGTACAGTGGGAATGCTTTGAGAAATAAAGCAAATGTCATTCCCTTGCATAAGAACCCTTTGGTAATGGCAGGGGGGTAAAGCAAGCTCAGCGCAAACAATATACTGCACATATATTCATACTTGAAAATGTAGTGACAGCTAAAGGAAGGATTTGTTTATCAAACAGCAGCTGACAACAAAATGACACGCTATGTTCATTCTTTCTCAAATCTGTGCATTTGAGAGGCAGGGAGATGGAATGTGATGCATGCGCCACACAGTGATGGCAGTGGTAGCCATGGCAATGACAGGGCAGGGGCAGGGTTTGTCTGTGAGTATCAGGTTAATGGAAAGTGCAAAGCGAAGGTCCCTTGCAGGACCTCAGTAATTATAAAATTATTCACACCTCCTGCCTGACAGTAACAAATGTGCAGGGGTGGGGTTGGAGATTAGGGTGTGGGGAGAGGGCGGAGCAGAGTGCATGGGGCAGGGTGGGGGGTTTGGACATAGAATCCCACAAGCCGTAATGACTTAAATAAGTGTGTGAACTTTTTTTTTTACCCATTTCACTGAAGTCTTTAGGGCAGATTACCAATGAGTGACTGACAGAGATGAATGGCTTTTTTAAGTATTATTATATTTAATACATATATGCTTTAATTAAATGTGCTGCTGTCCTGGCAGATTCCCAATGCATGATTGGCACAGATAAATGGCTTTTAAAAGTATTATTGTGTTTCATAAATATATGCTTAATAATGATCATGCATGAATAATTATCTGTTATGCACTCTTTCCCGTATACAAAATGTCTATCACAGGGTTACATGCGAGTGTTTTCCATTAACTCATCCAAATAGCTTTTTCAACAGAAACGGACTCCATCATTTTAAGAAACATATGTCGGGCCATATGGTTTGTGGCACCGTGGTCAACCGGGCTTCTCCCACTTCCTGTCTCCTCCCCCCCCCAGGCGTAATCCTGTACATCCTGCTTGTGGGATACCCCCCCTTCTGGGATGAGGACCAGCACAGGCTCTACCAACAGATCAAGGCTGGGGCCTATGATGTGAGTGACCAGCTCCACCCCCGCTCAGTGAACAGGGCACCCCAGCATTCCCAACAGCCACTCGTGGAAAGCGCTGGAAAAAACTGGCAGGCGACGTGCTGGCAAATATTCAGCACTGCGTGACTGGTATTTATAGAGCAGGCTGGTATGAAGAGGGCCCTGAATTAGAAGAGCCATTCTGGTGGTTTACAAAAAAATAATAATAATTAATCGTCATAGAAACAAGCCTATTTTGCCGTTGACACAATTTCTCGCAAAAAGTTGCCGGAAAAAAACGAAAACAAAAAATATATAAATTGCAAGCAAACTAGGCAAAATCATACTGGGCATCGCAGAAGTGCTGCGTATTAATGTAATTATTTCTATTCTGTACCACCTTCTGAATATAAATAATGCTCTTATTCTATTGGTGTTTAGCATAGCCTAGCCTAGTTTAGCCTAGCATTTTTTGTGCAACAGAATATGTAAACTGAATGATCTTAGACATCAACCAGAAGAGACCCTCTGATACACCATATTTCTATTACATATCTCCTCCTGAAACATCCCATTTGCAAAAAAAAAACAAACAAAAAAAAAACACAAGAGCCTCTCCTGGAAACAGATAAGGGCTTAAGAGCCATTTGAGGCTCTCTCTGAGCAAACCTTACAAATATCTTAATGTCAATTGCCTTATTCAGCATAAGCATTCACACACATTCATAATTAATGTATGCCAAATAGGTTGATTTGTTTAACCGAACTACTGATTAGATCTCATAACAAATGCAGTCTGCTTATTTGCTCTTTTGAGAAGTGTGCCAGGTGCTCATTTGTTTAACCCATTTATTTGAACTTTTGCACTTAAATTAAACTAATGACCTACCGATTAAAATTTGACAGCACGCACACTTTTTTTGGTTTATTGCCAGGGGACTTATATATTGACCAGGGGCATCAAAACTTATCCAAAAGCGGATGTGGGGCATACAGGTGTTTTTTTTTTTTTTTTAGCTAGGCAGTAAAACACCTGATTTACCTAATGATGGTCTTGACAAATGACTGTGATTAGTTCATCAGTTGAATCAGGTATTGTATGCTGGGTTTCAGAGGTGAAACTAGAAATTATTTGATGTCGAATGAGGGATGATTCACCATTCTCTTATGTCATAACCAGATATTCAGATTACAACAAATGGAACATCACATATTCATGTAAGGCCTTTAAATCAGTCTGTTTAGTTCTCAGGAAACACATTTTTTCATTTTCTATTATGCAATATAGCAGATTGTTCCTTTCAAAGAGGTTACAGTATGTATTAACTGATGATTCTGCTGTAGAAATCAATGAAATGCTGAAAGTACAGACAGCTCATCACTGAAGCTAAACCATTTGTTGAAAATGATGAAGCACATAGGCAAAGAAAATGATCATGAACCAAACCTGCATTCTGGTAAAACCTGTTTTGGTGCAATATTATTTCAATTTCAAAGATTGGTCGGAACAAATGGCAACATACACGAGCATGGGGTTCACCCGGACCAAGTTTTGGAGCCCCATAAGATTCAAACCTAAAGATTCAGTAACAAACTTACTTTGTTAATTGAAAAATGACTTGCATCGAAGCTGCACAGATGTATCGCAAGCCATCACACATGGATGCTCTCAACCCTAACCCTAACTGTAATCCTAATGCTGAGAATGCTGTTTAAAGAGGTTTAAACACCTTGTGACACAATAACTGTCCAAGGTGGAGTACTGCTGTTGTACATTCAAAAAAGCTACTTATCCTGAAATGCTTTTGTAAAATTATTCAACTGTATTTGGCAATAGCAGTATTTTGTAAGCAACTTGATCTTTATGATCTTATAAAATAAACATATACTCTGTTTCTTAACTGAAAGAGAAAAAAAAAAGTCTCCCTCAGCTTACGAATTCCTTATACACAGTGTCTTCCACTCGTTTACATCCCATTTTCGTTTACGGTGGCAATGCAACAATTGGACTGCTAATGCTAACCGATGTGACCACATTTACTGTACAGCAAATATTTCAAAATGTATGTAAAAATACAAATCTCACTCTCTTTCTCTCTCTTTTTAAAGTTCCCCTCTCCCGAGTGGGACACGGTCACCCCCGAGGCGAAGGACCTCATCAACAAGATGCTGACCATCAACCCAGCCAAGCGCATCACCGCCTCAGAGGCCCTGAAACATCCCTGGATCTCTGTGAGTCTTGGGATGAGTCCGGGGCAGACGTTTAAATGTTAGGGGAACTTTGCTGTTCAGAGGTTCCCGATTTGAGTGCCAAGGAGGGCACTACCTGTGTGCCATTAAGCCAGGTTACTTAGCCTTAGCAACAATAAAGTGAGGCTTCACCATCGTCATAGTGGGCAAAGCCATAGTAGAGCTGTCACTAACTTGTTTAAACCAATCAAAAGGGTTTGGGCTCCATAGCAAGTTAAAGTCACCAAACCACCGGTTTGCCAGCTTTTGATAGCTATTCCATTTTTGGTTTTATGAAGCCTTACTCTCCCATCAGTACGTAATCTGAACTGCTACAGCATACCTTTAAGTGGATAGTACTACAACTAAGTAACATAAGTTACTCTGTATAATGGATTCTGTTAAGGAAATAAATAATGGGTTGAGAGCTGGAGTGCCTAACAAAGGCTGATCCGTTTCAGGAATTTGAGCCAACTTCTGCTCAATTACATCATTATCTCAATCCTGGCCTGGCCTGATATTTATATAAGCACCAACTGCAGCTGCTGACTGCAAGCATCTTATGGTGCTCAAGTACTGGGGTGAACCAGTGTAATTTTTAGAGCTGTCAGAAAATGGCCGTCCAGAACTGGAGTTGTGCACCCGTGGTTCAGAGCTGATGTGGGCAACGAGGGCCGCGTTCTGTTTCTGGTTTTAACGCCAAGTTCTGGCCTTCATTATCCCTATTATTTAGTTACATTTCTTGATAAAGCGCATGAAAGACAGCTGAAGACATTTCTTGTGTTCCCATGTGAAACATTTCATTGTGTGACTCCTCCTCCTTTTCCCTTCCTCCAGCACCGCTCCACAGTGGCTTCCTGCATGCACAGGCAGGAGACCGTGGAGTGCCTGAAGAAGTTCAACGCCAGGAGGAAGCTGAAGGTACAAGGATGCGCGTGGGACGAGAGGGAAGTGATGTAACGTCGGGGAGGGAGGGAGGAATAAAGCTAGCGGAAGCCCTGCTTCACTGTTTCCTGTTTCTGAAACCAAGGTTTAGCTAGCCTAAATTTGAGAGGCATTTCCAAAAAAAATAAAAAATAAAATCTTTTCAGGAAGGCTGTGCACCATCTGTTCTTAATCATGTTCCAAGACACATACACATATAAATAAACAGTCGGCAAATGTTTCCAAGCCTTGTTTTTATACCTTTAATGACAGTTATTAACGAGAGATTAATTACGTCTTGATGATTGATTAAAGGTGAGAATTTAATAGAATTAATTCATTGCATCATTAGTCTAATCCAGTGGTAACCAACCCTGTTCCCAGAGATCTACTGTCCTATAGGCTTTCACTCCAACCCTAACAAAGCAGGCCTCATTCAACAGCTAGAGATCTTGTTCAGCTGCTAATTAGTTGTTAGGTGTGCCAAATTGGGCTTGAAATGAAATCCTACAAGATGGCAGAACTCCAGGAACAGGGTTGGTTACCACTGATCTGAACAAAGCAATGGTTACAACCACTGCAATCTTTCCTTTTCAAGTCCGTTCTTAATTTTTTCAGTTGGTTTTCTGATTAATCCACTGACAGCGTTAGAATGCTCATGCGATGCTGCTATGTGCAGCATTGGTTACAGTGAAAGATCTCTCGGGAGTTTATCTGTCCTCTGATGTAGGCACAGCATAATGTTTTGCATGCTTCTTCATGGGCCCGTTGAAATCTGTGCATGTCAACTTTGTTCTGTTCCAGGGTGCCATCCTCACCACCATGCTGGCAACACGGAACTTCTCTGGTGAGTCCTGAGAAAATTTTTTTTTTAAGTGTGAGTCAATTGGCACATGAAACCATTATTGCCAAAGGAGTTGAATTGTAAGTGAGACCGTGGCATGGATTCAAGTCAAATCCAGGTGAATCAGTCTTGGTGATTACTGAACTGACCAAAGTGAACCAGTGTAAATAAAAACTAAAACTTCACGGCCAGGTATTTGTTGAATCCAGGCCAACTACAAAAGCTGCAATCCGTGGAAGTGAAGACTAATCTTTTAAAATAATTGGGGATCTGAACCAGCACAAATTGTTTTTCACAGCCAACAAGCCAGTTTAATGAAGCGTAAGCCTCGACACTACATTGTAATATTGGTGCAACACGGCACTTTTGTGCATCATGCATGTAAATGTATAAAGAAAATAACTGAGGAAATTTTGAAGAAAGACCAGATTGCATTAAGTAATTTTTGATTGTGACAAAGAGACTGCCTCCCTCTTTGCATGGAATGGTCGCTTTGGACTCTTAGCACAAGTTTGCAGACTGTTCATCAAAACGAGAATTCCAGAGTGACATTCCTCCAAAAGTACTGTGCTGATTCGCTGGGTCAAGCAGACAAACTGACTGGATGTTTCAGTGGGAGATATAGACACAGCAGGAAAGCACTTGACATGCACTCTTCCACAACTAAAGCACTGTTCATGTTCAATATGTAATATCTCCATGCCTTATATGTGGAAAGGGATAGAACTTAAAATTGAGAAATTTGTTGAAAGCAGCAAAGAAGGTTATGGCTAAGAGGTCACCCAATACTCCACATCCCTCGAGTGGCAAATCTCTGCTAAACGTGTGACATGCATGGCAGCTTAATGGACAGAGTCCATCCGTTCAGACCGCCCTCATTTATCACAGTTCCGATCCTTTTTCCTCTGACGGGACGGACACGTGAAATCTGTCAGGCCTGCGGCTCCATGGCCGCAGTCCCTGAACCATTTCATCTGCCCACTGAACGGGCCGCTCTAGGCCCTGAATATTCAGTCTCTTGAGCAGAGAATCCGGAGAGAGTGTAATGCATTAAAAAATGGATAAGCCTACGTAGAATAGTTGAAACAGACCCTCTTTCACAATTTTAGTCACAGCATGCATTTACAGGGTGATATCCTGTTATATCCTATTTGCAAATTCACAGATGACAAATTGTATTCAGATATTTTTTCTTGCTGAAATAGACTAATAATATGCAGATGATTTTGTCTTTTTTCATCCGTCAGTTAGTCATGGAAATCCCATGTTGAGACAGAAAAGAAATTTGCCCAGAAGAATTATGTGGTAAAAAAAACAAGCCACAGTTTGCAATGATAAAAGAAACTAGAAATATATGTCATGCTCTGTAGCGCTGTGTGGACCCATCTGAAATCAACTTGCTAAAAGAAAAAACTGCATAATGAAAAGTTCCATAACATAACATAACATAACATAACATAACATAACATAACATGTTATGGTACAGGGGAGATGAGAACAGGCCATGCAACCCAACAATGCCTGCCATTTTCATACATTGGCTACATGTCTTTCTGGTATTAACAGTGCCTAGAATTTGTAATGTTTTAGTTTTTGGGAATAGTGGAATTTCTTGCTGGCAATTTCCAACTGTCGACTGGTTATTAATAGCCTGTGCAGCATCAAATCATGCTGTGTCTTTATGAAAGCTGACAAAGTTCTTGTGAGATCTTGCGTACATGTTAAAAATAAAGCTAGAGTAGAATCGGGCGGCAGTGCTGTGTAATGGGTAAGGAGCTGGTCTTGTAACGTTATGATCGCAGGTTTGATTCCCAGTTCGGATCCTGCTGTTGTTCCCTTAAGCAAGGTGCTTCACCTGCCTCACTTCAGTATATATCCTGCTGTATAAATGGGTGCTGTGTAAATGCTATGTAAGAAGTTGCGTAGTCACTCTGGATAGGAATGTTTGCTAAGTCTTTGGGGTACTGGCCCTGAATTACTGACTTCTCTTTTCATCTCTGTGGCTTCATCTTAAGGCCAATACGTGCTCCACGTTAAACAAACTCATTTTACGTCAGTGACATGCTTTGACTGCATGAAAAATGCAAGGGGGAATAAATGGGGTGTGCTCCTTACTCGCCAGGCGGGGGAAGTTAGCATTAAAATGTCCCATCAGCACAGAGTCTCTCATGTAATGGGGTATTTGTTCTCCCCCCCCCCCACCCCCCCAAAAAAAAAAACGTGCTGTGAAAGCGATGACTGTCGGGTGAAGAGTGAGGAGGGAGACGAGAGAAGAGGGAATAGCTGAGCGGGGCTTTCTTTAACTCTTCATTAATGTCACGCTGTTCAGAATAGACCCCTGCTCACCCGCCAGGAAGTGCCGATGTGAATGCGCTTGGCCAGCTATGGCTCTGAAAGGAAAAACCCATTTCAGCACCTCTAAATATTCCCGTCCAAATTTCTGTTTTAATTGTCCCTATATTTACCATCCTCTCCCCCTCCCCCCTCACAGCTGACTGAGCAAAACATTTACCCTCAAAGGTGACCATGAGAGACACAGAATATTCACTCTCACTATAAGAGACATGGAGAATATTCACCCTCACAGGTGACTATGAAAGTCACAGACCAAACTCACTGTATTTTTAATCACCCTTTAAGGTTGTGGAATGGCAGGTGCTCTTATGAGTTTTCAGGTCTCAGTATTTGAAACAGTTATGGTTTGGGGTGATAAAAGAACTCACCTAACATAACCTTTCTGAGTCACTGTAAAAAAATGTTGCAATTGTGATTTGTGTTAACTGGGAAGTGATTGTAAGATTAAAATAGCAGAATATTCACCCTGCCAGGTTACTGTGAGAGACTCATTCATAGAATACTTGGTCAGAGTAGAAGGGCCTGCTCTTGTTAAGCTATGTGAATGTACTATTGCACTTTATATTCCACCTCTGTAGATAAGCCTCTGCTAAATGAATGTAATGCACTGTGATGAAGCACTGTTAGTGAGAGAGGCGTGGTTAGCGATTTATGAATAGGCTGCTTTTCTTGCTGCTCATTCCCCCTTGACAGCGCCAGCAAACATTCCTATTTATTTGAATGGATGATATTTCCATGAATTACACCACAAGCCGAATCTTGGGAAAGCCTGTGGGGTGGGGGAGTTGGGGGTTGGGGGGGAGTGTCCCACAACCAGGCATCCAGACCGAAAGGGGAGGAGGGATGAACTACACCCCCCCCCCCATTCCCCCACCCTGCCTGCTGTTAGGACGGCGGCCCAGGGCAAAGAAGTGCAAGGGGTGAGCTAAATTTAGCAAACTGTTGTCAAAAATAAGAGGGAAAACACCCGGACCACTTGAGAGGGGGGGTAAACCTGGCACAGTGAGAGAGGGAGGAAATGGGGGGGGACAGGGAGAGAGGGTAAGAATGGAGCGGTGAAAGCAACTGGACACAGGCTAGCAAAAGGCAATCTGATCATAGAAGCGCTTCCCCTCTGTTGACCAAGTCCTTAAATAGCCCTCTTACGAAGCTGCATTCTCACATAATGGCCGTAGTGGTCCCACAGCGTCAGTGTAACCCCCGGCAACTGAAACACAAGGGTTCCTTGCCTTTTTTGGGGGTCCGTTTAGCACTGGGGAAACAGAATCTTGGAGGCTGTCGGCTGGTTGGGGTTCATTCACTTCACACTGGATTCCCAGCAACGTTTTTTTTTTTTTTTCTTTTAAAACAAACTTCCACAGAAACCGTGACTGAGTGACAGGAGTCTCACAGTCTCTTGTCGGGGTCTGAGGGAGGGGTTTGTGCGGAGCTGCTGGGGAGGAAAGCCCCCCCTCTCGTCCTCAGACCTGTGGACACTAGTAGCCTCATCCCGGCGTGTGTCTGTTCGCGGGGGTCCGGCGATGCCCTTCGCCCTCCTGTTCTGGGCGTCCGTGCCCATCCTGATCGCCGTCTCCCTCTTTCTCTTTGTCTCTCGTTCAGGGGGGAAGAGCGGGGCCAAGAAGGCAGATGGAGTGAAGGTAGGGCCACTCTGGAATTCTCTTTTTTTTTCTCGAGAGATGCGGAGCGGAGCATTTGTCTTCTGTAATAATCAGCTGTTTCCAGTGACACTGCACAGGGAGGTTTTTAAACTTGTCTTTTATTTACTTTTTTATTTGATTATTCATTTATTCATCTTCTCATACAAAAGGGCAGCCATTGTAATTGATACACGACCAATGGTATGCATAGTCTTTAAATGACATGCATTGCACATGTTAACCACTCATTTACAGTACATTTCTGCATTGTACTGTACAAAGTACATCTTGCAGCACATGTCCAGTGTTAATTCAACTCTAACGGAGTACATACAGTACGAGTCCAATAGGGTCCATATGTACTCTGTAAGAGTTGATTTAACACTGAACATTTTACCATAAACTCTTGCCGGTTCCAGTGCTTAAAAATATATCTCAAGACTGGACAGGCCTTTAATAGGGCATTCAGTCTTTTATCTGAAGTAAGTTTGTATGGTAGAGGGCTGAAGCTTAACACAGAGAGGCCAATGATTGGGTTTTAAATATGGCTGCTGTCCCAGTTGGCACCACACATACAGTAGATGGTGCCCATAGTGGGTGTGCCTGTGGTCCCAGTGTAGGTGTTGGGCTGGGGGAGAGAAGGTGCTATTGGTGCCCCATTTAACATGAGGGAACTGAGACCCTGGATCACTGGCACCTGACCACACTCTCAATGCTCACAACATTTTACTGAACATAGTGAACACAATCTCGAATGAACACAAACACGCACACACGCACACATGCACGCATGAACATACACACACACTCACACACATGCACGCAATCACACGTGCACATGCATGTAATCATCCCCAGACATGCTGAAACACGTGAATATGCAAATGTACACCCACATACAGTATAATACAATAATCATACCCTTGAAATACATGCACAGTAACTTACACATATTATATTGAGAGTCTGTGTGTATGGTATGTGTGCGTGAGTTTGAGCATGAGAAAATGTGTGGGGTGGAATGTGCTTATTTTATTTATTTATCTCATTTAATCAAAAAGGGCAGTGTACACCTATCAACATGTCAGCAGTTGCTTCAATGCACAGTGTACCAGAGTTTGCTAAACAGCTAATTTTCATTTTGAGTTTCTTTACAGGTTCCTGCATATAATGGTTAGCATGTCAGCATGACATGTTAGCATGAGGGTATGCAATATATCAGTAGATTATAAGATTTTAACTGAATGACACAGGCTGGAATGTTAGACATTATGGCAGCAGGGTTTAATCAGGTTTTAACTTAAATCTGAAAAAATAACTACAGCAACTCTTTATCACCGAGGGTAAAGAATTCCAAAATTTCAATAATTGGAAAGGTTGTCTGGCTGATTTTACTTTTTATGAGTGGACAGTCCCTTCTAGTGACTGATCAAAGTGCTGGATGGGTGTTTTTGTTCATTTCCAGATGCTGCAGTAGTGCTTGATCTTTGGCTTCAGCACTTGCTTAAACTGTATAATGGGTTGTTATGCGCTTGTTTCTGTTTTTGACCTGCTTGTTGAGCAGGAAGCTAGATTAAAAAATCACTGAGCACATGATACTTAAATGAAATGAAATGAAAATGAAAAAAATGAAAGTAGATGGTTTTGAGAATAGTGACTGATATTCAAGCAACTTTTAAGTTCTAAAAGTATGGCTCTGTCTTCCTCTCCTCATTCCAATTAAGTTAACGGTGACATTTTCTTTGGAGAGATTGACTGACTGTGACTCTGAAACTGAACTTGCATTGATGCTGCAGTTACACTGCCTGGTCTGTAATTCCGTATGTTGGAAGATTCTCCAGATTTCTGCATGGGTGTCACAATTATGTTTATCATATTGATGCTTGCGTTCCAAGCATTTAGGAATCTGGCCTGTTGAATGGCGAGATTAATCAGGTAATGCAGATTGTGTGTGTATACGTGTGTGTGTGTGTGGGCACATACGTATGCATACATGCATGAATTTGCATCTGTATATACATGTGTGTATATATGAATGTGTGTGTCTGTTTATATGTGTGTGTGAGTGTGTTTGATTATGTGTGTATGTGTGTGCATATACGTATGCATACATGCATGAATTTGCATCTGTATATACATGTGTGTATATGTGATTGTGTGTGTATGTCTCTGTGTGTGAGTGTGTGAGAGAGAGAAAGTGTGTGTGTGTGTATATGTGTGTGTGGTGTCTGATTTGAGGGTATACTCTTAAGCAGAGCGGAGTAGGCAGTGGCCTTTTTGGGGGATTAGTCAGGAATGCTGAGTGGGGTGCTGGCTGGACGGGAGAGTGGAGTCTCTCTTATCACAGGCATGCATGTCTAACTGGACCCTGGAGGTAACTGCAGAGCAAGGAGCTGGTCAAGAAGGGCGGCGTGGTCTAAGGGCACGGCACGTGCTCACACACGTGTGCCGTACACATGCATACACACGCGCAAACACGTACAAACACACACCGTGGATCTGTCTGCTTTCCCCTTCCGTGGTATCCTGGTCTTGGCCTCCATCTCATCCTGTGCGTTTCTCTTTAACCCTTTTCGTTTCTCTTCCAGAAAAGGAAGTCCAGTTCCAGCGTCCAGCTCATGGTGAGTGTGCAGTACCCTGAAGGCCATGCGGCAGCTCAGTCGAGCGTGCCACTGCCCCCTGACTCCCCCCCTCCCCCCCATCTGACTGCCAAAAAGCAGTAACGAAAATAACAAAACCAAAAAACAACAACAGAAGCAAAGCAGCAATAAAGCTGCCACTAAAAAATGGAGCTGGACTTTCTTTTTTTTTTTTTGTTGTTTCAATTTCATTTCACCTTCAATGTTTTCAGACCCCATCGCTTAATATTTATCCGGTGGTCGCCGTGGGGCAAAAGGTCTGTCCAATTTAGCTGTTACCCTTTCTGCTTTCCTATCGTACCTTACCCTGTCCTGTCCTACCCTGCCCAAAAACACAGTGACTCACACAGACAAAACAGCAGCTCAACGGACGATTGTTTTTTTTTTCAAAGGTGCCAACTTCCAGAGGACAGGAGGAGCAAGAACTGTTTTTTTTCTTCGTTTTTTTTGTTTTTTCAGGGGAGGGGGGTTAAACTGTGAACCCAAGCCTCGCTCCGTGTAGCGAGAAAAACTTCCAGTTTCACTGTTCGAATCATGACGAGCCTGACATGGTCTGTCATGTCATTTGCAGGAATCTTCGGAGAGCACCAACACGACCATCGAAGACGAGGACACCAGAGGTAAGGCTGACCGATGGTATGAGGTGAAGTTAACCCCAGTAGAGCTCAGATTCTGGTCTAGAATACTTTCACTTTTCAACCAAAATTCGCCCCTGGGCATAGCTGCCGATTCCAAAATAGGGGAGCCAAAAAAAGAAAGCAGCGTCCTCGGTGGTTTACAGTTGGAGTTGTACTCTGTAGTCATGGCGAAGCTTTTAAAACGTACCTTTCAACGAGAGGAGACTAAGTGCTGTAAAACGTACCTTTCAACGAGAGGAGGAGTAAGTGCTGTTGCTCAGTGGCACAAGTTCTCTTAAGGCTGCCACGCCCATGATGGCTGTTTAGGGCCCCACGGCCACCAGGGGGCACCCTAATTATTGTAAAATGTATACACATTACATAATTTAGGGGGTTGGTGGCCTCCAAATCAAACCCTTCTTCGACCCCCTCAAAGGCTAGGGCCGGGACTAGTTACAACTTAATGACATTTCTCTTCTAGCTCGATCAGTCATACCTAATCCAGTACCCTATCGCTGTTTAAATGGTAAATGGACTGCATTTATATAGCGCTTTTATCCAAAGCACTTTACAATTGATGCCTCTCATTCGCCAGAGCAGTTAGGTGTCTTGCTCAAGGACACTTCAACACGCCCAGGGCAGGGTTTGAACCGGCAACCCTCCGACTGCCAGACAATCGGTCTTACCTCCTGAGCTATGTCGCCCCTGTTTAAAGAGGTGCTTAAGGCATCAGCTCTGAATTGCCTTCCCAGTTCAACACAAGGCACAATGGGGTGCTAACTACTGTGCATTACTGTCTTTCCTAAGAGCTATAGACTGCACATTTCTTAGTTTGACACAGTCTATCTTTGATACAAATCTTGATGCCTGCACTCCTGCATTTCAAATACGACCTTCCAGAAATGGCAGGTTCTATGATTTATTAAAATATCCTGAAAGATTTGCAAATAAGCTCACCCTCTCAACCCTGCTCCACCAAATGTCTTCCTGAAATCCACTCCTGCGTCTCACAGAAGTCGTATCCTACGTCAGACTGTGCTTGCCCACTTCTTTACACAAAGCTGGGCCGGTAGAGTGTACATGGCCAGGTCTTCTGTGGTGCAGGTCGCTGTCAGCAGTGGGCATCTTATGAGGTGGTCCATGGTCTGTGGCTCTGTTTTGCAGTCACACATGATTGAGCGGGTGGAATATCCCCATTTGTGAAGGTTCGTCTTATATCTTCCCGCTGCGACACGAAGACGGTTTAGGGCTTTCCAGTCCACCCACTTGTCTTTGGGGCCTGGAGGGAGATGTTCTGCAGGTGCAATCTTCATGTCTACCGGGAGTGGGCTTTCTGCAAGTCTTGCCTTCCAGATGTTGAGGCGTTCTTCTGCTGGTGAGGTGTTCAGTGGTTCTACGGTTGTCAGGAAGTTTTTCCTAGATTTCAGGAGACTTGGTGGAGATGTGTGGCCATGGAGAGAGTGTCGTTCATCGGTGGTCTGTTTTTGCCTTTCGAGTCTGCTTGCCACTATTCTCCGCACTTCTGGGGGAGCAATGCCAGAGAGTAGGTAGAGACTGCCGGTATCTGTAGGTCTCAGGCAGCCAGTTATACACCTACAGCTTGTATTGAGAGCAGGATCCAGCTTTTTGGCATGCGCAGATCTTCCCCATACTGGACAGACATATTCAGCGGTTGAGTAGCAGAGGGTGAGTGCTGTTGAGCGTAGGGTGTTTGGACATGCTCCCCATCTCATACTGGTGAGCTTGCTAAGAACAGTGTTGGGTGTGCTCACTTTTGCCTTGCTCTTTTCAATATGGGTCTTGTATGTTAAACTCCTGTCCAAAGTTACAGCTAGGTAGACTGGGTTTGCTGAGTGTTGTAGGTCTATGCCAGACCATGCTATCTTGAGCTTGTGATTTGCTTCCCTGTTCTTCAGGTGAAAAGCAGAGACTTGTGTTTTTGAGGGGTTCACACGTAGCATGTTCTCTTCATAGTAGGTGGTTAGGTTTGAGAGGGAATCAGTCAGAACTTTCTCCACTTCATTGAAATCAGTGCTTTGAGTGGTAATACAAAGATCATCTTGGCTGGTCGTTTGTGTAGATGTTGTATTGAGGAGGTGCCAGAAAAAAATTTGCCTCCTATTTCTACAAAGAAGCGTCGATTTTGGAGCATGGCCTCCATCAGTTCAGTGAGATGCATGTCCTTGGTGATTTCCAGGATCTTGCACAGAAGACGTCTATGATTTACAGTGTCATAGGGAGCTGTTAAGCCAGGCTGGGTTGTCAGCAGTAATATACCTTAGCTTGCTCAATTATCCTCAGTATTTTTCTATGCAAAACCATGCTTTGAGAGTCTGTAAGCCTTTGCAATGAGGAAAATGCAGGGAAATTCAAATCCGAGAACTGTAGCTCTCTTTCTTGACTAGTATCACAACAGTGCTTTCAGTACAAACTGCTTTTTTTTTGTTGAAAATTGCATTGTACTGTATGTGGCCTCATTCAGGGCAGAACATACCCACCCCTTGGAAGGTCAGAAGGGTTGACTCCTTTCAAACAGACTGTGACCATCTGCTCTCCCACGCTTATGATTCAGTGTGTGCATTACAATATTAACTCTTTAGCTGCACGTTACCTTAGAGCGCATTAGCACTCTAACTGTTCTCCTGCATTATACAGTGAAGTCCATAAGCTTGATAACCGGTTCCCTATATTATAACATCCAGTGCATTAGCGTGCTAAATCTTCCCCATTCGATACAACATTGCAGTGCATTAAAATAGGTAATTGCTAGTAGGTACAGAAAGGCTTTTGTGTTAATCTGGATTTACAAATTAGTCTGTGCCTAATTTGTACAGTTGAATTCTGCATTCTGTTTTAACCATTCTCTTTGGAAAATCGTTCATAAAGAAACAAGATATGTCACCGATACGAAAAAGTAATTGGCTGACCACAGGGGAGAAACAAAAGCAGTGTGTCCTGTATGATTCCTTTTAAATAAATTCTTCTCTGGTCCCCCTTGGCACAAGAAAGCTCCAAGAAAGAAACTGTCAAAAAAGACAAAGTATGAAATACAAAGCATTTCCAGATTTTATTCTGGATTTTTCAGGATGTCACCTCTGTATTGGGGGAAAGCCCTCATACAGGTTCCATATCATGTGGAGAAAAGCAAGATGCCAAAGCACTGGAGTCAAGAGGCAAAATATAAAACTGCGACTATCTTTCCATGCTTGTGGGCACGATCACGGGTATCACTATTTGTAGAAAGCTGCGCGTCTGCATTTAGCTCGTAGCAGGCATGATTTCTGAGAGAGGAAATAATATATAGAATGGCGTCCTGTAAATGCCGTGACAATCCGTCAGACAATCGACAAAATCCTCCAAGAGAACGAGGTGGAGGCAAACGAGGTCATCGGCTTCTGGAGTGTGGAAGTGGTGGCAAGTTGCAAGTTTACCTGCCCTTGATTTGATAGCCCATTAGCTAGCCATCTCATTAGTTAGCTATTTAGACATGCCACTGTTCAATGGCTACATGAGCTGATCTATTAAAGTTGTATTTCACAACACAGCTCAATATATTAGTGTCTTTATGGAAGTTATCCATGATCATAGTAACATTGTTAACATTAGGCGAGCATAGGCCTATTTTGTGAACATGATTACATGTTACAATATGGATATTAGAAAATTAAGTGAAAATAAATTAACATCATATTTTCAATCATAACGAAGAGATTTTAAAATATAACCTGCTTGAAAGTAGTGGAGTCAACAGTATTTCTTCTTGGACTTTTCAAAGGTTCTGACTGGTTTTACAAATGGCGAGGAAAAATAGCCCTTTTCTGAAGAACGCCCACCGTACAGCCCAGCACTTGTAGCAAGCCAAGAAGCCGATAACGTGGCTTGCATGATGGTTTCAAGAGGCCATTATCGCACTTGATTATTATTGCAAGCACTCAACTGGTCATGTGACCTAGCTCCAGGAGATGGAAGGGGTTTCAAATTCCCCACTGATCACGATCAAGGAGCTTTTCAGTGTTCGCCTTAAGCCGCGTTTCCACCAAAATTACCCGGAACTTTCAGTCCCAGGAACTACTTTACCAGGAACTAAAAGGTTCCTTCAGCCAATGGTTGTCTGCGTTTCCACCGGGGTCTAAAGTACCGCGAAGATTAGGCAAATTAGCCCACTGACGTTGTCGTCGGTCCATCTGTCATGATATCTTCTGTAACCCCATACTACCACCGAAGTAGCCTACATTATTTTCTAATAACCGGGACAGCCCGGAGGGGTTTATTCCACTTATATACAACGGGTTACCAACAATGACTATATATGGTTACTTTTGTATTTATTGATTTTCATATATCCTCTCAAACACATTCATTAACAGCAGAAAACATGCACACGTTGTAAACAATTTGCTGTTTTATTACTTTCTCGTCGTCAATTCCATATAGGCTAATCGCAAAATGACAAGAATACAACGAAAACTCGGACTTGCGTGAAAATGTAAATTAGTAGTGGTACAGCCACCGTTTGCTTTCCTTCGAAGTTACTGCTAGCCGAGCAGCGAAGTGTGCCCTCCAAATGCGAACCATGCACAATAAATGAGTCCATAGTCTTCCTGGTCTTTTCGTGGAATTGAAAAATGGCAGTAAAATTGAGTAAAATTACGGCAGTCTGAAAAAGCTAAAGGGAAGATTACTAGAATTAACCTGTTATTTTACCCGGATAAAAAGTGCGGAAGGTGATTTCCAGTTTGCTTGTACTGTATCACCAATGTTAATTATGCAGAACTACCGCATACCTCACATAACTGTATCAAACGTTTTGAGTCAATTACAACGGGCTAACAAAGAAAATCCGGAAGAAAATATTCAGCAACCGAATTAATCCGTTTGAATGTTTTGGTAGCCTACGTAATATGCTGTCCCAGCACGAATGTTTAGCATTTTATAAAACGAATAGCCTACTAAAGCAAGAAAAGAACAGAAGAGCACACGTTATAATTCCAAGACGTTGACAGGCTATAACCAAAAGTAGGCTACTGCGCCGCATAACATACAAGTTTGATTTGAAGTTATTATGAAAATTAATTGGTTTGCCGCTGCATATTTTCAAACATGGCGGGTAATGGCGGAAAATAAATACAACACAAATGCTACGAGTACTCGACCAATCAGAAATGTTCAGCGCTGCAAGCTCCACCCAAAAGGTTCCTGTACTTTCGGAAAGTACTACCCCCCGAGCAGGAACGTTTTGGGGGGTAAAACAAAGCCCCCAGAACTACATTTAGACCCTAGTTCCTGCGGTGGAAACGCACTGAGTTCCTCAAAAGGTTCCTAGTTCCGGGGTATAGTTCCTGCGGTGGAAACGCGGCTTTAGTGAGGTATTCAGAAGCCTGGAATCAATTGCAGGGGTCTATTTGAAACAGGTTTCTTCCTTTGAATTCTCAGGATTTATGCCAGCGCTGGTAATGTGATGGTATCACAATTTAGACGGAATTGAATCTAACATGGATGTTGCCACTGTTAACTCAACCCTGGAGGCAACAAGAAGTCACCTTAAAGAGCCCATGGAGAAGGATGGGCCACAGAAATGAGTTCTTGAAAGAAGCTGGTGGCTCATTGAGGCAACAAAATGGAGTCAGTATCTGTGACTCATCTGTTTAAAGGAGCCTTGTGTGATCAGTCAAAACTGAATATATTGAAAGCAATTTTGTGGAGCAACTTGACGGAGGATTTCCTAAAAGCACAACAGATCTTATATCTGCCTTTCCAGTGCTTGCACATACAGGATGTTCTCATTAGAGAATACAGGATGAGGAGGGTATTGGTGAGCGTAATGCTAACTTTGACAACACCGAGCAGCTAACGCTGAAGAAGCTAGTCATGGCAGAGAAGTATTGCAGTAGCGCTCTGCCCAGGCTTTTGTGGTCATGTCACTTACAGTAGTATGCCCAGATGTGGAATGGAGGTTCAGGGTACAGGACAGGGCCAAATCTACGCAGGAGGGACCAGGATGGGCCTAATCGCCCACAAGGACCACCCCACAACATTTCAGGTTTTTCTTGGACATTCAGCAAAATCACTCTTTTTTACATTTAAGCTTGCTGCAAGTTACCAACAGCTTTTATATCCGCGAATTAATATTGCTTAAAATCACAATGCAATACTGTGTGTAGAGAGATCAATAAACATATGAAAGGGCTAAAAACTATTGAGAATAACACTGCATTTTTCCTTGGTTGCACAAAGAGCTTTTCAATTAAATGTGATGAGTAGCAAGCTAGCAAAGAAGGTCTGTGTTTTTTAATATTTATTCTGGGAGAATATGAACCATTGTGAATTTTTTGTGAATTAGACCTCACAACAGACCTGACTCACTCTGCTACATACAGCTAGCCTACAGTTTGTCAGCAGATCTTGTTAGCCAAAAATGTAGTGGATAGAGCAGTTAAGCATGCCCAGGAGCATATAAAAAACTAGTTTGATGTTTCAGTCATTAATATTATATAATATTAGCTTTTTATTGCTCATTATTTCAACATACTAATTCATTATTCATTATATTCATTATATTATTTTATTAGTTCATGAGTCAAATTAACTAGCAAGCTGTATACTGGTCTGCAGTGATGTACTCATGATCACCTTTGTCTGTAACACCAATAAATGGTAGTCATGGTGCATGTATGCAAGCATTAAATTAACAATACTTAAGAAACAAATGATCATGAATTGTGATGAAGCAGCTGCTGAATCAGGAAAATTTTATAAAATAAAAATGTGCAATTAAAAAAAAAAAAAAATTTGGATCTCTATATTTGGTTGTCAGGTTCTGTTGCTAGTGTGGTTGCCATATGCTTGCCTATTGGGGTACAGTATGTTGTTGTTTCCATGATTTTCATTAATTGGCAGGTTTTGTTACTGTGTGGGTTGTGTTGCTATGGTTTACAGTTGTCAGGTCACATTACTGTAAGGGCTGTCAGGGGTTTCCATGGTTTCCATTCATCATTGGATTTTATGCCTGTGAGTTATATTGTCATGATTATGAGGTCAGGGATTTTTTTACAACACAATTTCATGACTAACAAATAAAATTAATTGAATTATTAAATTGTAACATGAAAATTTGTCATTATGATTAATTGTCTGGTGACAATATTCAAAACAGAGGAGGTATTTGCTGTAGTGTTAGCTTTGTTCTCGTGATGAAAAACCAAATATTCATTTTGATATACCAGGGTCAAAAATATCCCAAAATTTGCCTGATTCTTTCCTTATGTTGACCCCCTCAGATGAGGTCCCACCAAAAATAATTTGGACCCCCTGCTAAAATATACTGTATTTCCAAAACTTGAATAGACCTCAAGTTCTTACCCTGGTTTAAATCCTTTGACTGCTGAGTTTCATTCCTGGAAAAGAACCATGGGATTTAACCCTTTTAAGAGTAGTTTTTTTAAATTCATAAAATGGTTAGAGTTTTGCATCAGGCGGATCTGGAGTCGGTGTTTAATGAAGGGGAGGATTGTATGAGTGCTGTGTGATCTCTCTCCGCCAGTGTGTCTCTTTCCCTGCGTTGGTGGGAAGAGAGCTATTTCTCTGACTGCGGGCAGAGCCAACTCTGCTATCTGTGTGGGCGGCACACAGCCCCCGCACTCTCTCTTATACAAACACACACATGCTCGCTCACGTGCACTGTCACACACAGACACATACACGCACACAAACACACACGCGCACGCACATGATTGTACACACACTCATGCACACGCACAAACATGCACACACCCGATTGTACACACTCATGCACACACATACACACACACACACACTCATGCATGCAGTGTCACATGTATCACATGTAAACATACACTTATGCATTCACACCCACACAAGCTCATGTAGCGACACTCATAAAAAAACAAGCACACTTGCAAACATACATGCACAAACACACACACACACACACACACACACACACAATTTTGTAAATTTTCTTTTTCATTTTCATTGAAATGGACAAATAAGTGCCCACAAAGACAGACGAGCTGGCTCTGCCTGTTGCAAATGAAATAAATCTCCTCTCGCAATCCCCCTCAGGGCCCCTGGTCTCTTACTCTCTCCTCTGTGTGGGGGGTAATGGCTGTGTTTTCTCTCTTACAGCGAGGAAGCAGGAGATCATCAAAGTTACTGAGCAGCTAATAGAAGCCATCAGTAATGGAGACTTTGAGAGCTACACGTAAGTCCCAGGAATGATGCAACTCTGTGTCTTTTTTCTTTGTGCATTCAGGCTGCACGTAAGTCCCAGAATGTCATCTATTTTTCATTAAGATTAAACAGGCTACATGGAAACTGAGGCCTCTTTCATAATCCCTGATTATACAGTGTCCGTTGTTTTGACTGATTAAAAAAAATGTTTTATGAATGTTGAGGATGAATACAATAGTTATCAAAGAAATATCAAGAAAATAGTTTGTTAAGAAGTTAAAATTAAAAACTGCAATAATGAAAGCGACATGCTCAATACTATAGGCATTAGCAATCAACAGCAATGGATTCTGGACAATGTGGCTTATCACTGCTCCAAAGACTAACTGTGATGAGGCTGTGATGCTTTCTAACCTTTTATGTGATTTAGACATTAAGGACCTGATTTTAAGACTTTTAGTGTGTGCAAAACCTTATAGCACCTGCAAAACTGATAGCTGAACTAATGATTGCTGCAAAGCAAATACCATGACATTACATTTTATTTGGCAGATGCTTTTATCCAAAGTGAAATGCAACATGAAAGTGATGAAGCTACTAGTGCAGGGGTGGCTAATCCAGGTCCTGGAGAGCCGCAGGGTCTACTAGCTTTTGTTTTCACTCGGCACTTAATTGATCAATTAAAGCAACTGATTACAGTTAACTCACCACACCTGTTTCTTTTGTCTAAGGCGTTGTTGTATTTAAGGTGAAAACAAAAACCAGCAGACCCTGCGGCTTCCCAGGACCAGGGTTGACCACCCCTGTACTAGCGTATCACTAAAGAGTGAGAACTTCAAGATACTAGTAAAGACATTCTCGACAAGGATGGGATTCGAACCCACGCGTGCAGAGCACAATGGATTAGCAGTCCATCGCCTTAACCACTCGGCCACCTCGTCATATGCATCATTGGTCATGTTACTGGTCATGTATCACACCCACCATTGGTCATGTTATTGGTTTCCTGAGCCAAATGTCTTAGTAAATCGAGCCCTAAAACCTGTTTTTATTCAAGTGTGCTAAAATGATTGCAAATGATGATGGAGGAACCACTGGAGGGTAACAGGAGTTTTAGTGTCCAACACAAAGAGGGTACAGGTCCTTTAGTTCAGTCCTGTGCGAAATTAGTACAACCGTCTGCCCCAATGAGACCACACATTGAATCTGAAAGACCCTGGGTCCTCTGGGGATATCCCAGTGTCTGGGTATGGATTTCAACAGGCTGTCCGGACAGTATTAGGACAGCTGATGTATCCAGTACCTAAACCGTCAGCCGACGTAGCGGTTCCCGGGGAAGGATCGGGTTCCTTCACAGAGTGTGACATGGCGTGGTAACATGGCAGTGCCAAATTTCTGCCCACACCGTGCCACGCCACCACCTCAAAATAAAATCTGCCACAACCACCGCACTGTCCGTGCTGCATAAGAAAAAAAGCCATGCGATTTTAAAATTATTTATTCAGTTATTGTTTTTCCAGGTCAGTTCCTCCTCTTGCACTTCTGTTCTAAAGATAGTCCCCCCATGCCCCCTCCCTCTCTCTTTTATCCACAGGAAGATGTGCGATCCCAGTGTGACGGCTTTCGAACCCGAGGCCCTCGGCAATTTGGTGGAGGGCCTGGACTTCCACCGGTTTTACTTTGAGAACCGTAAGAACCATTGAGCCTGCTCCTTTGTGTGCTGTGTGCTGGATGAGAGATTGCTGGCATCGACTGCACGCCTCGTTAGCCCAGAAGAAACCCCGGGCTCCATCAGGGATTCCTTTAATAAATCCCCACTGCATTAACCTGGATCTCTTCAAATAAAACCTCCACCAGCTCCCCGCATCAATGTCTGTTACCCACGATGCAATTTTCCCCGATTATGTACATTGCATTACACTAAGGATATAGCTCTGTTGTAAAAAAGTGCTCAGATTAAGTGTGCTTGCTAGCGTAGTCAATTATCACGAAAAATAAGTGACTTTAACTGCAGCAAATTTCTTGTAATGTGGTCCAGCAAATCAGAGGTACATTAAGAAACAGGGGAGAGAGTAAAAAAGGGCAAACCTATGATGTGTGAAATGAAGAAAAGTCTGACTAATCTTCAGGGTCCGTAACCACCGACGTCCTGTACGTCCTGAAGATATGATCTGATATGATATGCTTGTGGGCTCTATGGCAGGATCCTTGTTATTATCAGCACTCGAGGTTAATTGGTCGATGTTCGCGGTTCATTCCCCGGCAGAAGAGGAAATGGCTTTAAATGGGCGCCGATAAGACCGAGAGCATGGCGTACTGACAACCGCTAAAACGAGGGATTCACTCTGCCGACTGCAGTGCTCCCCCACCCCCCAAAACTCTGCTAATGAGGGGACAAGTCAGAATGGAGGGTAATGCGAAAACAATTATATTATCTGTAAATTAGTGAATTTAAAATCTACATGCAGTTTTGCTTCGGTACGTTTAGGACTAAATTTGAAAAAAAATAAATGGAAGCTGAAGGATTGTTCAGCTGGGCCTGTTCACTGCATGACCGACGAGGAGCTTTTGTCTGCGAGTTACATCAGTGTCGTGTGGAATTTACAGAGAGCCAGGGCCATTTTCTCTCATCAGAATTACATAAGAGCAGCACTAGCTGCATCACAGGAAGTGACTGAGGGGAAAGAAAGGAATGAGAAAGGAATGAGACTTTCCACAGATGCGGCATTTTATGACTTTCAAAGGCAAGGTTTCTGAGACGTGTTTCTGAATGAGTTTTTCCTTTGAGGCCGCTTCCCCTTCACAACGCTTTGCTGTGCCTGTAAGTGTGTCGGGAGAAAGCAGCAAGCACAAGCTTCACAACCACCTCAAGGCCCCGGGAAACTATTTTTATTCAGAAACCAAACGCTTTTTTGTGCTGTATCTCAGAATTTTTATGACGTTCAATCATGTTTTATTGTGTTTAATAATGTTCGATGAGGTAAGAATGTGTAATCATGCTTAATACTGCTTATTAAATTTTAATAGTAGTAATCGTTTCAAGGGTTTTTTTTATAGATGCAAAGCACCTCATGGATCACTCACTCACTCTATCACTCACTCCCGTTTAGCAGGCTGAAGATTATCCACAAGGGGGAGCTATTAGCACTCAAGCAGCTAATTCCAGGCCGGGGGTGCTACGTAAGTGCTTCACATCAATGACAGTGTGTTTCCTTGTTTTGTTTTGCTCCTGTCAGTGTGGTCGAAGAACAGCAAGCCGGTGCACACCACCATCCTGAACCCGCACATCCACCTGATCGGCGAGGAGGCAGCCTGCATCGCCTACATCCGCATCACCCAGTACATCGACACCAACGGCATGCCGCGCACCGCGCAGTCCGAGGAGACGCGCATCTGGCACCGGCGAGACAGCAAATGGCAGATCGTCCACTTCCACCGCTCCGGGGCGCCCTCCGCCATGACCAAGTAAATCCTCCGGGGTAACGTTTCTCCCGCACGCCTCTCTGGCGTCCACTCCCCCCCTTCTGTTGTACGCTGATATCAGAGAGCATTTGGCCAGTGAAGGATGCCCCCGCCCCCTCTATAGCCGGGTTCCTCTCGAGATTTCTTCCCAGTGGGGAGTTTTTTCTCACCGCCATTTCAGGGTTTCCTTCCCACTGGGGAAGGAAACCCTCAAATTATTTACCTTACGTACTTGCTATTTGGGGGTTCAGGCCTGGTGTTTGCTCTGTTTGATGTGTCTCTTGCCTTGCAACTCTGTGAAGTGTCTTTGTGACAGTTCTCTGTAAAAAGCGCTATATGAAATTTTTTTTTTAAATTGAATTTATTCAGCATCCGCGGTTGCTGATGCATAGAATAGTTTGCTCAATCGTATAGCGTTAGCAGAGCACCTTGGGGGTGGTGTAGACCAGGCTTAACACAGCCTGGCATTCCAAGCCCTGGCTCGGGAGAGGCACGTAGCCTGCAAAGGTTTTGTTTTCCTTTAAAAATCAGTGATTGATTTACATCTAGAAATACAGGTGGCCTGCTGTGGATCAGTCACATGCTCAGTAACATCAAAGACAAAAAAACAACAGACTCTGTGGCCACCCTGTGGCTCTAGACATCCCTGCTCAAGACAGCAGCCAAAATAACTAGCTGAGACGGGCTGAACAGCATTAATAATCAATTTTATGGCCTTTCTGTATGTATATCTTCTAGAGAAAATAAAATAAATTGTAAATTATTTTATAAAGAGAGAGCTGTTTAAGAGTTTAGCACAACTCCAAAACCACTCCTTCCAAAAGACAACCTGTAAAGATGTGAATACTTTTAATGTAGTTCAACGTCGCCACCCTGTGGCATTGACAGTGAATCACAAGCTTCTACATGTGTGGTGGTGGTGGTGGTAAGGAAATCCTCAGTGGCAATGCAAAAACTGACCAGTGATGTGAAAAATAAGAAAATGCTAATGATGATTATAATAATGCAATGACTTTTAACGTATCATCTAAACACTAAATAATACGTTTGGGAACATATAGTAACATTCTTAGCCATGGTCAATAATAAAGCTGTATTGATTCATTGTAACATTATTAGCTGCTGAATATAGGATTATTATTATTGACTATTATTGGTCAGTGCTGGTTTGTCGGGTATCGGCTAGTTTTTAGATTCTGTGTTATCTAAAAATTAAGGTAATTATTACTGGTTAATTAATCATTTTACCTTTAAGTCTGAGGAGGAAAGTCCAGGGGTCAGAAAGTAAAAGTCATGCCATGTGTTTCTTCCACCCATAAACTCAGCCAGCTGATTTCTTAGCTGAAGAATTGAGTTAATTATCAAAACCAGACAATTGTAACAAAATACTAGGGAGGATTTTTCTTTCTGAACCTGGGTTTTCCAACTCTGATTTTAGTCAATGGTTCATTTTTATATGGTGAATGAATTATTAAATCATGATGCAGACTGTTGGTCAGTTGATGTAATCCTTGAAACTGTTGCTCTTGTCTTACTTTCCCAGCTGAACTGCTGAAGCGGAGGAGTTGAGTGAGGCATGTCTCCATGACGCCAGTCATCAGCTACCTGTGTGTGGGGACAGTGTGGGTCCCACACCTGCCTGTGGAACCCCGCCCTCCGTATTTCATCACTGACTTGTTTATACCTTCACTTCATCAACATGAATGCTATGTTGCTATCTTTAAAATAACGTAACAGAAACAAACTATAATCCATATATGTGTATATATATGTATGTATATATATATATAGATAATAGTTTGTCACTTATATAATTTGTTACTTTATTTCATCTTCCCTTCCCTCTGTTTTTGTCTTAATTATTATCACTTAAGATATAGCGAGATGAACTTCGGGTTTTCCGACTTTATCAGTCATTACCAGACTTGCTTTAACCTTCATATACTACTAGCAGTAACCTTTAAAACACAGCCGTTGTGACTAGTACATGGCAGCTGTAAAACACAGTCATATCGCAGCATTACCATTGACATTTAGCACCAGAGTGCTGGTACATTGCGGGGTTAGCAATTACATAGCTGCACTATGTACACGTTCCAACGCCCAGATACACATTGTACTTGATTACTCAGACTTTTTGTCAAATTATATCTTTCACACCCTTTCAAATGCACCTGGCTGATCACATTGGTTTTCAATGAAATTTCCAGAGATTTAACAAAACAATGAAGATGTGCCATAATGCCCCCCTTGAAAAAAAAGTGCATCTCCCTCACATTTTTGTTTACATCCTAAAATTTACATCTTAGATTATATCAATATGGCTCTGGTCTGCAGTACTCTCTGTGTCCTGCACAGTGATGACATCATAGGCTTTTCCACCAATTACAGTGAAACTACTGGAAAACACAGTGGACTGTCAAATCGGTAGTCATAAAACAAGCACTCAATAGTCAAAAAGTTTCACTTCCATTCCATATATGGTCACAACCTCAAATTTAACTCAAACAGTCAGGAATATAAAGCAAGTATCCCATAAATATTGGAATAGGGCAAAAATTACATCTTGAAGAACAATTTAGGATGAGAAAGAAATGGCTGTTTTCTCATTTGATTGTGCCTGCCCCTGCTGTAAGAAATTAAGTAATTTAACTGTTTTTTCAAATTTTTACTATATGGGGAAGGAGAAATGATGGAACGACAGACAATTCATTTTGTAGTGTAGTGTTATCGAAAATGTAAATGATTTTCTTTCTTATATTCCACTTCAACTTGAAGAGGAGGATATGTCTTTCGCTAACTGAATAAGTTCAGGGTGGTTTTACTGTAGCTGGGTGGTATTGTTACTGTATCTCTGCAGACTTCTTTAAAGAAAGCATGGAAAGGCCAGATCTTCTGGTCATAATTTACAGATCAGGTGCTTAACCAGAAGTTAACGTGGATGATGATGTGTTTGGCTTCTTTTTATTTAATTTTTTACCCCCAAACCCCCTACAAAATATTGCATATGTGGTGAACTTGCATGCTAAAAACTTTGTTGATTTCCAAAGTTCCAAAGCCTGTTTGTTTGTGTTATGACATTGCACAGTCAGGTACCGCCCTGGTGAATATGGAGGTCGAGTGATCAACGCACTTTGTTTTTTTGTTCTTCCAGTAGAGATGCTGAGTTCATAGCCACTTCCCCACAGCAGTACTCTGTCTGTCCGTCCGGCTGGCTGTTCATCTGCACAGTAACGAGGGCTTGGGTGTTTGACTGTTGACACGGCTGAGCTTGGTAGCCAGGGAGGGAATTTTTGTGTTGTGGTATATAGCGTATATCAGGCTTCAAAAAAAAAAAAAAAAAAAAGCAATTTGTTAAAGGCCAATGAAACTATCCAGAGATTTTTTGCAATAAAATATATGGGTGTTTTTGTTGTTGTTGTTGTATAGGCCGGCGTTTTCACATTCAGATTTTACAGTGGAGTGTAAAGTGGCGTTTTGTTTGGATTCAAAAGTTTTTCAACTGCCTGCTTTTTGTTGCCATGGTTTCCTTCTTTGCTTCCGCTCGTTAACACAGGTACCATGATGCCACATCTGCATTGCATGGATTTTATTTTTTTCCCCCTCAATAATGCAAAATGAACGCAGGAGTGTATTGTTCTAAATAGATGATATTATAAATATTGTTTTAAGGCCAGTTGGGGAGAGAGGGGTGTGTGTGCATTTGGACTAAGACTTAAAAGCAGCTGTAGTCTGAAAAATATTAAGCAGCATAGATATGCCTTTTACCTATAATGAATCTTGCATTGTTGTATAACTGTGGACTCACAGATGAACAACTGAATAATATATGCATTCAGGGACAGAGAGCCACACATTTTGAATGTCCCACTGTATGTACAGTATAATGCACTACAATAGATTGTAGATGAGAGTGTGTTACATTTGATATGGTGAATACCATCGTAGGCTTCCCGAATATGATAGTACAGTACCATTTAAAAAAAGTTACTGCTAGGAAATGAACCACTACCTGAAGATGTACAGGATTCCATGACCTCTTTCGTAGACACTTGTTGTACATATTGCTTGTTTTGTAGTCAACATTGATATTTTATATGGCTTATTATACAGATTGTATAATTGTTTTATATGATAGTTTTAGTCTCCAGTGTGAAAATGGACACCGTTGCTTTGATATGAAAACTTCCAGCCAATCAGCTGTCAGGCTTTGTTGCTTTTCTATGTGCCAGTGAACGCATCCTTGCGAAGTGTTAGGAGATTATTTTGAAGTTTGAGTATTATGAACATTGAGATTATATTTATTTAATAGCGACCAGTAGAATGCTGAGAATAAACCTGCAGATACACTGGTGTCAAAAAATGTACAGCTCTTCTTGTTTATGTTCACTGCATGGAAAAAATTGTTCTGTACCAATGTAAAAGTGTGCTTTATTTTGAAGAAAGATTGAAAGTCATCTAAATTAGATTATTGATGTTAGGAGTTGGAGTCGGATGTTGGGGGGTGACACAATGCTGTTTTTGACTTCTTCTGGAAGTAAATAAGTGGTAAATGCATACTTTAGTCATTTAATTAATATTATTTCAACAAGAAAGTCTGAAAATAGTTTGGATATCCTTACTGGACTATTAACTTGACTCGGCGGACACATTGATGTGAGAAAAGCTCACCCAGCTTTTGTGGATGTGTTTTAAAAATTAAAATAAAAAAGTGTTGTTGACATGTCAATAAACACTTACTAACTCAGTGGTGACTTGAACTTGCTCAAAACCAAGTTGGATTGCAAAGCTGTCTCAACAGCTTTAAATTGCATTTCCAGATGATCTAGATTTCAAAAAAAGAAATCCAGGAAAGACTGGAGTCATAAACAGAAACTCAAAATTGGGCCAACCTCCTGTATTGTGTTTATTTTCTTTCTCCTTAAGTATATAACATTTTCTAAGTTAATCAAATAAAACTGTTTAAAATAAGCCATTTCAATAATAATAATAATTCCACAACAAATCTGTATGGAACTAGAAGCATTTCAAATAATACAGTGCTGTGAAAAAGGTATTTGCTCCCTTCTTGATTTCCTCTATTATTGCATATTTGTCACACTGATTGTTTGACAAAGGGAACCAGAGTAAACACAAAACATTTTTAAAAATTATTATTTCATTTATTTAATTGAAAAAATTATCAAACACCTGCATCACCCATTTGAAAAAGTAATTGGCCCCTTAACCTTAATAACTGGTTGCACCACCTTTAGCAGCAATAACTGCAGCTAAACGCTTCCTATAGTTTGATATCAGTCTTTCACATCACTGTGGAGGAGTTTTAGCCCTCTCTTCTTTGCGGAAGTGCTTTAATGCAGACAAATTGGTAGGTTCCTTAGCACAAATTGCATCACTATTGGGTTCAAGTTAGGACTTTAACTAGGCCACTCCAAAACTTTCATTTTGTTTCTTTTCAGTCATTCAGATGTGGACTTGCTTTTGTGTTTTAGAGCATTGTCTTGCTGAATAACCCAATCACACTTCAGCTTACAGACAGATGACTTTAAGAAAGTTCTGGTTCATGGTTCTTTCTGTAATGGCAAGTTGTCCAGGTCACAAGGCAGCAAAACATCCCCATCACCATGTTTGAATGTTGGTATGATGTTCTTACTGTAAAATGCTGTATTTGCTTTATGCTAGACCTAATGGGACCTATGTCATCCAAAAAGTTCTCATCTGCCCATAGAACATTATCCCAAAAGGCTTAGGGATGATCCAGGTGCTTTTTTGCTAAAGTGAGACGAGCATTGATGTTTATCTTGGGTAGCAATGGTTTCCACGTTGGTACTCTCCCAGGAATCCAATTTTTTTCTCAGTCGCTTTCTTATTGTGGAACTTTAACTCTGAAATTAGCTGAGGCAGTTCTTTGGATGTTCTTCTATGATCTTTTGTGACATCCTGGATGAGTTGTTGCTGCATCCTAGGATTCTGGCAGGCCAGCCACAACTGGGAAGATTCCTCTCTGTTCCAAGTGTTCTCCATTTGGAGATAATGGCTTTCACTGTGGTTGATGAAGTCCCAGAGCCTTAGTAAAGGCTTTATAACCCTATACAGACTGATACATTTCAACAACGATTTCTTTTGATGGGATAGTGTGGTTGTAGAAACTTTGTGGTGAATACTTCACTTTGATGGTAAGGTTCAATATGAGTGAGGTTTAGATGCAGGGCTGACTACAATCAAGCCTGGCTGTGTTCAGTCAGCTTAATCTAATTATCAATCAAATTTGGTTACTTGGTTGATTGAGTAACTAAGGAGGACAACTTTTTTCATTGCATAAATGAATCGATCATTTAAAAAAAAAAATGTGTTTTGTGTTTACTCAGTTTCCCTTTGTCTAATATTACATTTTCTCCAAAGATCTGAAACTATTCAGTGTGACAAATATGCAGTAATAGAGGAAATCGGGAAGAGGGCAAATACTTTTTCACGACACTAAGTAATCCTGCTTCCTGAATGACAGATATGATTCTCATGAGTAGTGTGAGCTTCCTGGTGGATTCTTGGAGAGATTATATTTGAATAAATTATCTCTTCAAATAAATAATCTCTCAATCCTCAACACAAAGTCAAATTATTTTACACCATGGAAAGTTGTAAGGTAAATGAAGGTAGTTCACTTTTATAATATAATTATTCAGTTTTGTTTTCAATTATGTGGATTCTCAGCGTACATTGAAGAAAAGGGTGTATTTTTTGTTTTTTGGAATTAGAAATTTGGCTCTGCTTGATTCTTGTAAAAAAAGGGATACAAAAATCTTCATAAAAAGGCTAATTGCTGTATGAGAAAGGTACAGTAGGTGAATGGAACAAGGTGTCACACAGTGTGATTGGCTCGGGGCTCATGAAGTATAACCTAACACATCTCATAGGATGATACATCCGTCATTTATTCCTTGTGAACACCCCCCCCCCCTTTTTTTTTTTTTATTCTGGTCATTCTGTACATCTTACCTTGTGTAAAAATACAGTTTGATCTATAAGTATTTGGACAGTGACACAATTTTTGTTGTTTTGGCTATGTACTCCAGCACAGTGGATTTCAAATAAAACAGTGAATATGAGGATAATTGCTGACTGTCAGCTTTAATCTGAGGGTGTTTACATCCATAACAGGTGGTTGGTGGAGCAATTACAGAAATGTTTATACATTGTCCCCTATTTTAAGCGACCAAAAGTAACTGGACAAACTAACATAATCTTAAAATAAGTTGTCATATTTTGTAATTGGATGCAAACCCTTCGCATTCGATGACTGCCTGAAGTCTGTGACCTGTAGACATCACCAGACACTCAACATCTTCCATGGTGGTGCTATGCCAGGCCTGCACTGCAGCCAGCTTCATTTCTGTATCTGTTTTAGGGGCTTTTTGTCTTCAATCTTGTCTTTAGTAATTGAAATGCGGGTTCAGCTGGATTCAGGTCGACTGATTGATTTTGCCAGTCAAGATCATTCCATTTTCTAGCCCTGACAAACTCAAAACCGTGGTTGCTTGAGCTGTGTGTCTGTGGTCATGATCCTGGTACAAGGTGAAGTGATGTCCAATGATTTTTGAGGCATATGGTCAGATCTGAGCAGTCAAGATGTTTCTGAACATTTCAGAATTCCTCCTGCAGTTGCCATCAGCAGTCACATCATCAATAAAGACAAGTGAGCCAGTTCCAGTGGTAGCCATACATGCCCAAACCACAACACTACCGCCATATTACCTAAATATATGTTTCATATATGAGGTGGTATGCTTTGGATTATGCATGCATTTGTATCATGGATCATTTCCTTTCTTTCTCCACACTTTCCTCTTTCCCACATTTTGGTACAGGTTATACTAATCTGATATGTCCATAAGACATTGTTCCAGAACACTGTATCATTTCATGTACTTCCTAGCAAACTAACCTGGCCAATCTGTTCTTGAGGCTTACCAGTGGTTTGCATCTGGCAATGGTTATGCTGTTGAAGTCTTCACTTTATAGTAGTCTTTGACACATGTATGCTTTCATCCTGGAGAGTGTATTTGATCTGTTTGACAGTTGAAAAGGGTTTTGTTCCTTACAATTGAAGGTATTCTTTGGTCATCCACTACTGTAGTCTTCCATGTTTTGGCTCCCAATGTTTTGGCTATGCCTCTGATTTATTATAATTTTCTGGCCTTGTGATGGCCTGCTTTACTGGCATTGACACTTCTTAGGTCTCACGTTGAGAGACAGTAGAAACTGACTCCAAATGCAAATGCCACACAGCTGGCCAAGGCACAGCAAAGCAGCCAACTTTCAAATTATTTTGGTCCCCTTAATGTAATTCCTACACATATTTCCTGATAAGGATGTAAACTCCCTCAAATGAAAGATGACAGTCTGCGCTTTGGCTTCATAGTCTTTTTTTTTTTTCATTTGAAACAGGTTGGAGTACAGATTCCAAACATGAAAATTTTTTTTGAAAAAAAGAATTTTCACTGTCCAAATACTTTTGGACTGTGGTGTATATGTATAATCCTTCTGGGAGGCCTTTGAATGCTTCATGAATTTCACATAGGAATCTGAAATGAATGGAAAAGGCCAAACAAACAGGACTAAGGTATATTATACTTGCTTTTGATCTATCACAGAGCATACACGTTTACAGGATATGCGTACTGACTGACCAATCTAATTTTATTTATGTTCATACTTTTTTTTTTTTTTTTTAATTTCTCAGCATTCTCATTTAGCACATGTGACAGACTACATTAGAGAGAAAGAACTGAAGTTTTAGCAGGTAATGACACAAAATCCATGAGAATGTAGATTATCAGGAGGAAAACAGAATCAAATATCACATCTTGACATTTAAAAAGAAACGTATTTGAGCCACGGTGGTTCATGGGCACATTCAGACAGACCGATTTCATGTGCTGCGATGCAACAGTGTATGTGCTGCATGATAGGTCTGTGCTTGAGAAGACAGAAATCATGAATCAAAAACTCTCTTCTTAGTGTAAAGGATAGAGAATTCCTCCCTGAATCCTCTCATGGCAACCAAAGATGATGCCTCATAATTTTGGCTCATCAGAGAATTCAGCTAATTAAACACACACACACATGCACACACACACACACACACACACACACACAAACACACACAGGTACAATAACAAGATAACTTCTCAGGAAGACAGAGAGCATGTCACCGCAAGTCGGTGTGAAGAAAAAAGAAAAGAAAAAAAACTCACTTCAGTGCTTTCATGATACTTCCTGTGTAAAGAGCTACTGGAAGAGAGAGAGTGCAAAGTGCATTTGTGTCAAAAACACATGAGAAAGTGAAGCAAAAAGAGTAACTAAAATAAATGAAAAGGGATGGGATAAGATTTTACTTTGAAGCTGTATTTGTAATTGTGAATTGAATGACTGCCTTATGTACACACAATTATAATTTGTTGTAATATTTTCTTTTTTTTTTTGTAGGTGACCAATATTGTTATCTTTTGTACCACTTCAGAATGAGAGTGGTTTAATATCCAGGTTTCACTGTCTTTCACTCAGAACTATTATATTATTGCAAAAATGAAAAGTATATACTTAATGGTGTTTTCATAAATAAAGCTGTATTTACCAACTGCTTTCCTTGTCCCTATTCATTTAAATTACTTGAAATATTGTGGCCTGCTTCTGAAAACTATTCATATCACATTTTGATATTTACACCCCTGCATCCTGAAAAGGGTTATCTTGTCTTCCACTAAATCTTTTTTGCTTGATGTTTTCCGGAAGTGGGTAGTATAATTATTTCCAAGATACTCTTTTCTTCAAGTTCTCTTTTTTTACCGTTTGACACCTGTGGGTGGAACTTTTCACATTGCAGTTACAAGTTTGGTTTGTGCTTTTGCATCTTAGAAAAACAAGCCCAACCTGTTGATGTGATTGGCTTTCTTCACTGCCACCACAATCAAATTAAGCTGTACTGCTGTTCCATAGCCGAGCACAGTTATGCTAGGTCTTCTCTAGATGTTGCTTCTGTCTAAGGCACATCTGATATTTGTTGAGAAAAAAAGATGTCTGCCTTTGTTGGAGCATTACTGGTATTAACAGCAACATCACAAGGTGAGCAGGATTATATACACCTGTTATTGTATGCTATTAATGGTTAACCATTTGACTGACAGTCTGTGAGGCTACAGTCAGATTTATGTTTATCATTACCATGATCAATGGTGTCCATACTGTGTATTGTCGGATATCTGAAGTGCTGTGGGTCATGTGTGATTTTTGGTTACCTCACTGATCAGTTACGTCCTTATTTTCTCCAGTCAAATGAACATGTTGTGATGTGCTGAAGCCAGCTGTTCCTAACACTGGTCCAAGAGCAGCCCTGTGCGTGCTGGAGAACTAGTATCACTGCTTAAAAGTTAATAGATTATTGTATAATATTAATTCTTTATGTTTCTGACATAATATGGCATTGTGAGGGTAAACCATCCCTCATTATTCATTACAAATTAGTATTTTTAAAAAATTAACAGCTCTTTATACTTGGAATGGGAAGTAAGGTTGGAAAGAAAGAAAGCCAGTATGCACACGGTGTTATCCAGGACCTGAGTTGGGAACCTTTGGCTTAACATGTTACAACACAGACATTGTATTGGTGAAAATAAGGGGGATTATAAGGATTAAATAAGGGGGATTATAAGGATTAAATAAATAAATAAATAATACAATGAACTGGACAAAGGATAGACATGGAGTCCTTTTGGGAGTGATATCTGAGAGTGATTACATTGTATAGTACTGACCGACGTATTATTTTATTCTTCATTTGTGATTTCAAACATGTTCTACCCCAGACCATTTTGAGGCTTTCCTTGCTTTAATTATACAGGATCTTTTGCAGTCACTGTCTCTGCATGCAGAGCCAAACCCAACCACACTGTCCAGTGCTATGGAGCTTTGGGGGGATCTGTCATCCTACATCTGGACATTGGCAGCACGGTTATAGATGTGCTAGTGAAAAAAGGAAACAATATGATTCTGAAATATAAAAACAGGACCGCACTGAATTATGACCACACCAACAACACAAAGTATTTCAAGAATGGGACAATGAAGTTGGACCGAGCTTCGAAAAACGATTCTGGGGAATACAGCATAGATGTTCATAATGCGAAGGGAAGGTGGCAGTGGAATAGCAGAATACAACTCATCATTCAAGGTACCCTTCTTTATCCTATTCATCGTAAATATATAAACACAGCAAATTTAAATGTGGAAATATTCTTACTCATTCTCTGGCATGGCTAAACCCAATTCAGGATTGGCAATTGGCAAAATAATAGTGCAAATAAATTAAAAAAAAACTTTTATTACCATTATCATGATACTTATATTGTACCAGTCATGCGTAACTTTGTTTTTAAATATTTTTATGTTTAATATAACAAAATTTAAAAAATACATTTAAAATTTTTCTGCACCCCTCTGCAGTATTATCCATGACTAATGGCAAATCTATCTCAGTGTATCTGTCTTAATCCAGTGAATTTATAAATGAATATCTGTGTATTGCAGTGGTTCTCAAACTCGGTCCTTGAGGCCCCTGTGTATTCTAGTTTTCGTTCCAACAACAATTGCACTCCCAGAATTTAAACAAGCTGTTGATTTTTCTCAATTGGCTGCATTTAATTTTTTTAGAGGGATTATATACTCTCTTCAACCACATTATGCCAGAAATATGCCATTATGCCATGAAGACTAAAATTTCCATGTTAATATTGTGCTATATTGAGCTATATTGCAAACAATTACACAAAAATGGGTGTGTTTTGTTTTTTTTTTTTCAAATGAAAGACTGAGGTTAATTGATAGGTTGCTAATTTGGTTGTTGATGTTTAATTTCTTAAAGTTTTTCCTGAACATATAAGCACGGTGCAGATTTGGCACGTTAATATTTGCTTTGACTTAGAATATTTTTATTGTTTTCCAGGTGGTTCTTTTTAGTGGTCAGGTGTCCACTTTCACCAGTTAAGCTGGCACTATACTCAGTAACTTCAGAATTGAGAACCACCGGCAAACATGTCCACGAACACTGTTGTCGGTATACTCAGTGGGAACACTGCACCGTTTAAAGTCACTCACCGCCTCTGCGGCGTGAATAATTATGAATAATTACGAGGCAGCTAAGCGGGGCTGGAATCTCGCCCAGACCTTCGTCTCGAGGCTACGCCATGGATGTATAAAGAGAAGGGCTATGCAAGATCACAACACAAAACGAAATGTTTAAAGTGTTTAAAGTGGCTTTTGTTTATCTAGCTATGCAAAAGAAGAAAAAAGGCAAAGGAGATGGTACGTTCGCCCTCTAAATCAGAGTAGGACGGAGAATGGAGAGTTTTGTCTGTACATTCGGGAAATGCGGAGTTTAGAGGAGGGGTCCACTTTCTCTTATTTCCAAATGTGTGCTAGGCGTTTTGATGACTTGCTGAAACGAGTAGCACCATTCATCAAACATGCGGGAACTCACAGAATTCCCATCTCTACAGAAGAGAGATTGGCGTTGACTCTCTGTACTTTCTCTGTACTCTGTACTGATGTAACCAACCATTTGATATTTGGACCAATAGCTGAGAGGGGGAGGTCGGAGAACAAGAAAGAAGTTTTCCAAAAGTTCTCCCTGGGGGCCGTCGCACACTACACCGTACGAACACACAACACCGCATCTTTTTGTTCTTCAGTTGTTCTCATTGCTTCCTTTTGCTCAAAAAGTTCTACTTCTTACAAAGTATAGGCCTACTGCCTACTTTAGGAACCTCAGTCTTTAATATGACCAGTTAAAAACATTTAATCAAATTTTATGCAATTGTTTGAAATATAGCACAACGTAAACATGAGAATTTAATTCTTCATGGCATGCATAGCTATTTCAGACATAATGTGGCTTAAGAGGCTAAATAATCCCACTAAAAAAATGAAATGCAACCAATTAAGAAAAATGAGCAACTTGTTAAAATTCTGGGATTGCAATTGTGGTTGGAACGCAAACCCGAATACACAGAGGTACTCCAGGACCGAGTTTGAGAACCACTGCTGTATTGAATGAATTTGAGTTTCGGAAGACCCTCATATTTATGTTTTCCTCACCTCTCCCGCAGCCCCCCTGTCTAAGCCGGTCATATCCCAGCTCTGCTTACCTCATGGAGAAGTCAGGGTGTCCTGTTCTTCAGATGGTGATGTCACTGAGTACAACTGGACTCTGGGACACAAGCCACTGGATGGAGGTGTGGCCTACCTGAAAGATGAGAAGGACACTGTCATTCTGAAGAAGAACGTGCCCGAAAACATCACTTGTTCTGTCAGGAATCATGTCAGCCACAACTATACAACGGTTCGACGGTTTGCCTGCCCAGGTAGGACACTGGGGCTTAGGGATATGGTTTTTGGGGTGTCATTGGCTATGTTAACACCGCAGGTCTCAATGCCCAGTTCTGATTTTTTGCCTATATCCAATTTTTTTTTTGACAGCCTGTTTGCATCTACTTTAAAAAGTGACCCATATCCGATACCTGTGCCCTCACAGTTTACTTTTGAAACAACCCACGTTTGTACACAAGGGTTTGGTTACCGATACAAAAGTGAACAACCACGGCCATATCGCCATCTACAAGACAAAAGTTATAATTCAAGCTGTTGCTTTTTGAAGCATCTTAGGTTCCCAACAGACATCCCCAGTATTTTGGCCTATGTTGACTCTTCACCCCACATTTCTAAAAGGCATGTAACCTTGGTATTCACCACTGGACTGAGCCTTCGTCCCCCATTTAACTTATGTTAAGATTCCCCGTTACCAACAGAGAGTGCTTGTGCCTGTGATATACCTTATGTGTCAGTCAAATGTGAAAAAATTTATTTAAGCAATTTTTTTCCTCAAATCATGTTTATTGTTTTCAGTTGCATTTTAAAGGTTTTTGGAACTTTTTTTAAAACCCGGAATACCAAAAATCCTGATTTAAAATTAATACTATATAAATATACATCATTCTATTTACTTCATAAAATCTAACAGAATAGCTGAGCCCATTTGCTATTGGACATGTGAAACCAGTAAGGCAGTTTGTAATCGATAAATTCACCCAATAAGATTAATAAATTCCACACACTGACCTGGGATGCTTATGGGATGATTATATTTTGATTTCTGGTTTCTGATAGTATGCCATAGTGTCCTGTAATACTGTAATGTATTGAAATTATGTTTTGCAGAAAATGGCTTTGACTAAAAGAATGCTGGATACTGAGAATGTCATACTACACCAAACCTGGGTGTTATTCTTGACTCTGAGTTGGATTTTAAATCACATTTCAACAATTTTACAAAGATTGCCTTTTTTCATTTAATAAATATTGCGAGAGTTAGGCTCTACCTCTCACTGGAAGATGCCAAAAAGTTGACCCATGTATTCTCTCGTCTAGATTATTGCAATGCACTCTTCAATGGATTACCTAAAAAACTAATTGCTTTTCTGATATCAGAAATTGGCATTTTAACTAGGTCAAATTCCAACTCCCACTGCAATGAGTGAGAAAAACATTTTAAATCTGACTAGTTAAAACAGAATTTCCGATATCAAGAATTGGCATTTGAACTAGTTAAACTGTAATTTCCGATATCAATAATATGCATTTTAACTAGTTAAAATCGAATTTCTGATATCAGAAATACACATTATAACTAGTTATAATTGAATTTCTGATATCAACAATTTGCATTCTAACTAGTTAGAATTTGAATTTGCGATATCCTCTAGAAATTAATTAAAGCTAAAACGGCTTGCCATACATCTACTACAACTTCTAGCGCTACTGCCTCTGCTGGTTGCGGTGAACCAGCTACAGTGTGGGAGGAAAGTGTCAGAGGCGACACAGACAGACAGCAGCAGCCCACCACAAACCAGACATCCGCTCGGACCAGAACTTTTACCCCTAGAGAATAATGGATGTTCAAATGCTTTATCAAAAAGCACATACTATACTTTCGTCTCGAAAGAATGAAAGATTATATACTTATAATCTTTTTCTTGCCATATTGTCTTCTTCTAACTGACTGAAGGTCATTTGAAGTTCTTCGGTTAGAATTCTCATTTGGGTCTGTCCTTTAGTTCTGTGGCTTTGTTAACTGAAAAGAGCTGCCTCCAAATGGATTTTGTTCACTAGCTATGATTGCGTTGAGCAAAATGGAGAAGGGCCTCACATTGGTCTTTGCCTGGGGCCTCCAAATCACTAAAACCGCCCCTGAGATTGTCTAGTGTTGACTTGCTCAATGCCCTTTCTGTTCTTATGCACCAAAGGTTTGGAACAAACTCCCATTACAAATAAGACAGGCAACCTCTGTTGATAGTTTTAAGAAACAGCTCAAACCGCATTTTTATGATCTTGCTTTCAATCAATTTCACCTTTTTATTTTAACACCATTGTTATTATTTTACATTTATTTTATATTTCTTAAACCTATTTTATATTTCTTATACTTGTGTTATGCTTTTTATATCTTAGGATTGTTTTTATCATCATCAATTTATTTTATTACTTTTATTTTATTAAGTTTATTATTGTTATTATTATTATTATTATTATTTATTTTTAATTTTTAATTTATGTCATTTCTGCTTTTATCATTCATTTTATTTCTTATTTTATTTTATTTTTTATTTTATTTTATTTTATTTTTATCTTATCTTAATACCTGTGGTACTGATTTCTGTTGTTGGTTTGTCTTGTAAAGCACTTTTAGCTGCATTTTATGATATGAAAGGTGCTATATAAATAAAGTTTATTATTTTATATAATATTATTATTATTATTATATATATATTATTATAACAGGACCGTGCACTGACAGTTTGAAGGCCATACGCTCACAGTCAAAAGGGGGTTGTGGGGAACTGCAAAAATTGTTCTGCTGTACTGAGTACACACAATATTTTAAAATCTGAACCACTGAGATGACTTTAAAAATGCAAAGGTGCGAAACTGTCATGCGGCACAGCAACTAATCAAAAGGTACTGGCAAAAACCCAACTTGGGGAGGGAAAAGGCACTTAGCATTCAGTTTCATGGTTCTGGTGTCTGTTTTACAAGGGGGAAAAAATCTATGTGGTAAACCTGTGTACCTGTGTTTTTGCCCACGACAGCTCAAACCTGCACTTTGGCAAATGGGACGGAGGTTACAGTCAGTGTGAAAACTGGTGAAGATTTTCAGCCTCTCTTGAACATCAAGGAGGTTTTAATCTCTGTTGGTGGGAGCGAGCCTGTATCTGCAGTCTGTAACTGGGAAGAAATAAACCAAGATACCTCTACAGGAGTGATATGTGGTAAGATACAAGAGCAATTTGAATAGTTGCCAAGCTACTGCCAATGATTTGTTTTTATGAGGACAAAAATGATCAGTATGTCTCCTTTAACTGCTCTCACTTAGCGAGACAGTTTTCTTATTCCTCTTCTTAGCTTCTAACAGCACTGTGCCATATTCAGTCCTGAACAAGACCGAGGGCAGTGATGTGGCTCCTTAATTCTCATTCTTGTTCTTTTTCTCATTCTTTAATATATTCTTTTTTTATATACAAAATTTATGTTTCTCTTTATTTCTTCACAGAGGGAATTATATTTCTGTCTCTAGCCGTCTGTGCAGTCATCATGGTTTTTGTACTGGCATCAAGAATGTACTGTCTCAACCGAAAAAGAAACAGAACTGGGATTACAGGTGAAGGTTTGTGTGGCGTCCCTGATGATGATGATAATAAGGTCTATGTCTAAAAAGCATCTCTGTAGCAAATAACTCTCCCTGTCTCCGTATCCACAGGTGATAACCACACCCAAGAACTGGTCTACACTGAGATTGTATGCCGCAGCAGGGTAAAGGTGGGGAGAGGGAAGGAGAAGGAGCAAGAAACCACAACCATTTATGAAAAAATTACAGCTCCTGGGACGCTTGACCACACGCGGGGGAGAGCCCACGGCCAAGAGGATGTTGTGTATGCCAGAGTTCAAAACAAACAAAATCAGCCAATCACAGAGCAGATGCCATAGACTGGATGAACCAATCAAAAGGTGTGAAAAATAGCATGTGACAATCAAAGGGTGGAACGCACAAATAGCACAGCCTGTTGGTTTGTTTTGCTTCTTTTAATGAACTGTGTGACCTACTATTTTTAAAAGGTACTTACAACATAAGCTGAAAAAGATATAGTATAGATGTACAACTATCATGTACTGTATATTTTAGTAAAATGTATACAACATGTATAATTTAGTACAATTTGTGTATATTGTCCTTTATTGAAATGGAATATACTGATAATATTCACGGACACACACACACACACACACACACATATTCTTTTGTAGGACCAGAGGGTGTAAAGACAGTCACATTGCTTGATAGATTGTTCTATTTTCTGCAAATTTGTAATGATTATAATTGCTTTTTTTTCCCCCTTTGAAATGCTATACAAGTACATATATTGCAGTTATTATAGTTATGATAATTTTGTTCAGTAAAATTTTAACATTGCTCAATTACCTGAAATGTTATTTTTGTTCACCAAACTTTATACTGTAAATAAAAAAGTTACATTTTTATACAACAATCTCTTTTTCCAAGGCTCATTAACACGAACGGGTTATACAATAGCAATGCTTCCTTATAATTTACCTAAATACTATAAATGTAAACATCAGATCTGATACTAATATCAACAAATACCCATGAATTAATGCATGTCATTCAGATGAACGGCAGTTTAGATAGTAAAATGTCTTGACATACAATCACAGTAATTGTATTTCAAGACGTTTTACTTAGGCCTCAGCCGTGGCCTAAGTCTTTTGATCCAAGAGACTTGTGGCAGTTTTTCGGGCGCACAAATCGGACAGTTTCCGTTTGACTGCAGAGGAAGATGTGGTTTGGATGAGTCACACTTCACTAGGAGCAATGCAGTTCTGCACTGAAGCAGGGCGAGCCAGGCAGACTGGGGGTGGGGAGGAAGGATGTTGGGGAACTCCATTTCTCTGTCTCAGAGGGGGCGTGGCCATTGGTAACTCTACCTCTGTCCTTTATGACCTTGACCTCGATATTAGACATTATTTATTAAGCCCCCCCCCCTCCATTTTTTCTCCCAGGTTTGGAATGTACAATGTCATGCTGCAACATCTGCATGCAATGGGTGTGAATGCAGGTGAAAGCTTTCACACTTCTCTGAAGCATGCAGTGTCACCTGCTGCTCGTTTTTTTCATAACCACAGCTCACAAGCCAAAACTCTGTACAGACATGAGTCAGAAGAAGCCATTTCATGCACGACTTTTAGCAAGCAAACCACTGATGCCTGGCTGTCCAGCAGTGGTCACTGGAGAGTGATGTGTTGCCTGTCCGGGCCAGGGCCGGCCCAAGGTTTTTGGGGGCCCAAAACAAAAAGTCTATATGGGGCCCTCTGTTTCGGTCGAAAACCACCCCCCAAGCCCCAGCCAGCAAGATTTGGCACCAATAGAAATATATTTAGATTAATGAAAAAGCCATTGTCTTGGGGAACACAATTATTTATTAAATATATATATATATATATTTATATATATTTTGGAGGGAGGGGACCCCGAACCAATCGCGGGGCCCTAAACAAATGTTTACTTTGTTTATTGGGTCGGGCTGTCCCTGGTCCTGGCCAACAGAACCCTCCCTAACCCTAGGAGATGCAACTGGCAGTTAATAACCCTGCAGGGGTTGGCATTGACACGGTTGGGATCCATTTCCTGACCATAGAATCCATTGGTGCCCTAGAACAGTGCCTTAACTGAGTGAGCCCCCCTGCTACCCCCAGCCATTGTTAATTTTCAGTTCCTCATCTGCTAATGTTTTTTGACAGTGACAGATACGGCTTTCCTCAAATCAATGTTAGCAAAACATTGATGGTATTCAATGGCATATATGGTTCTTTTTGAAAGCACCTGGAGTGAAATAACTGCTGTGTGAACCAGTCTATCTCTATAGTCTGCTCTATGTGCTACTGTCTAGTACAGTACAGTACTGATGGGAGAAGAAAAGACCAGTTCGAAATATGATTGGACAGAGAGTTACAGCTGAAGTCCCGAAGACAATGAGATGGGGAAATCAATCAATCAATCAATCAATCAATCAATCAATCAAATTTTATTTATATAGCGTATTTTACAACAGTTGTCACAATACGCTTTACAGACAACCCTAGCCTCCCCCACAGGAGCAAGCCTAAGGCAACAGTAGCAAGGAAAAACTCCCTGTGGCAGATGGGGAGAAACCCTGGAAGGAACCAGGCTCAAGGGGGAAACCCATCCTCCTCTGGTCGGCTCAGGGTGCCGACGGGTGACCAGCATGTCAGCCAGTTTATGCACAAGATATGATATGTGATGTGGCTCAGATGATGGGTGGGGCCGGGTGGCGGTGATGGGGAACAGCAGGTGGCGGCAGATGTGGGCAGGGTGGAGGCAATGACGAAGGAGGGGCTGGACCGCAGAGGTGGGGGAGACCAGATGACTCTCAAAGCACTCTCGAGGGTTGGGGCAAGAGCCCTGCCGGCAGCGTGGGGAAGAGGGTGGAAACGGCAATTAGGGAATTTGCAATATAACAGACAGTGAGTAAAGTGCCAGTGAAATGTACAATGAAATCACAATGTATTCAGCTATCAAGGCCCAAAATGGTGTTATACAGCACAATGGAGAGATCTGGGCCTGTAATTCAGATTTACTTTTAGTGTTTTTTGATGGGCTTGGCATCGAAGATGGAAGGCAACATTTGCCCAAGTTCATGGTCACATGGGACCTTGTGAGGCTCTGCCATGGTGCAGTAGTTTAGGAGCGATTCAATGTCCACCCACGGATATCAATGGAGTATCTCCCTCTATAATCACCACTCCTCAAAGCTAGTTAAGAATAATTTTTCAGCGTGGCGATGGAAAGCTTATGACCCTTATGCTGATGTTTGTGACTCACTTTTTCAGACCATTGACCCTTACCCTGTGATGACATCACCCCAGAGGAATTCCAAGGCTGGATTTGTGAGGAATTCCAAGGAAAATGTTGAGAGTGCATATTATCATGGAATTTTTTTTTTTTAATCTTGCCATTTTTGTGAAATTTATCTGTTAAATGTAGAAGAAATTCTAACACTGGCTTATATTCCTTTAGCTTCACAACCTCCTCCTAATGAGGAAATAAAAATGAAACAGATCAAAGGGATGCTGTTTGGCTAACATTACTTTTCATTTAAAAAAAGCCTCTTCCTTTTTTCATTCAAGTCCAGAGCAGGAGACACAAGCCAGAAGTTTTACATCTCCTTTCTGATATCTGCGCAGAGGTAAACAACCGCATTTACTGTACGAACTGTTAAACTGTCTTTGGCCAGGAGCTTGGGTAATTAATAATAATAGGGTATAATAATAATAATAATAATAATAATAATAATAATAATAATAAGATTGCAAAAAAGACTATATGTTCGGAGATTTCTAAAATATATAAGTCTCCAGACATATTTTCTCTTACATATCATAATCTAAATTATGTAAACCGCAATCCAAACTAAAAAAAGAATAGATAGTTCATATTTCTTATTTTGGCTCAATTCTAAATAAACGAACAAACCTTCAAATAAACGAAATAAATGATTGCACAATAGGTAGCTTGTTTTAGCCTTCCCTACATTACCTCAACGTCATTTAGACTGAAAACAGGAAACACGGTGTAGTGACAGTAAGGCTTACCAAATGCATTGGACAGTAATACTTACGGTTCAACAGGCAGCATTGCGAGATGTACAGAAGCATGACGCGTTAACTGCGCCCAATAGCCACGACTTAAATATTGCAGATCTACAAAGCATGTTCGCTGGCTGTGTTCCTGGGATTTTTTCGTCCCGTAGGAAAGTTGCACTGTGGATTACGCTTCTTTTCATTTGCATTGGGGAAAGTAAGTTACTCACTTTTAAACACGTATTATTTATTTATTTTATTTTTTATTTTTTGGCGAGAAAGGATCTCACTAAAAATTGAATGTGTTAACATGAATATGGCTGAATAACAGCTGGTCTTAAAGAATTTTATAAATAATATATCCCGTTTTTTTCTGTAGTTAATGCAGGTGACACAGAGACAGTTGTTGGAAAAGTTGGAAATCCAGTTTTTCTACACCCATCAAAGCTACCAGGAAATGTGCATGAAGTGAAATGGAAAACTCCATTCAAAATTGTGGGCAAATTAAAAGATGGAAATTTGCAATGTGGAAGCCGATACAATATTTTTCCCAATGGTTCTTTGAGAATCGACAGTGCAAATAAGAATGATACTGCAATTTATATGTTGGAATTATTTGACGGAAATGGAGAAAATACAGCTACAAAATCAATCAAGCTCAGCATTCAAGGTAAAAGTTAATTTTCACACATTTAAAAGAAAAAGAATAGTTCCCTATTACAATGCAATGCTTCAAACAAATATGTCAATGTTCTTCAAAATTGTGACAATAGCAAATGTCTGGGTAAGTTAAACAGAAATGTGTACCTTTTTGGCTCCTCTATATTGTACCTAAATCCAAACAAAAATGTATTTAATGAATGTAACCCTCACATTTACCTAAAAATATGATCTTAAATACATAGTCATAGCAGTTTTTGGTTGAACTGTCAGACTACAGAGGATCAGTCATAGTGGCTCTTGGTTGTCTTTTGTGAAATTTTGTTGAACATATTTGAACTTCTTTCTGGAGGCAAGGTGTTAATATGACAGTGTTGCAGTATCCAATAATACTGTAATGATGTGTGTTTGGTGCCATAGCAACCTTAGTGTATTTATTAATTTATTTATTTATTTTGGTTTGTCGTGATGGCTTTGTAAGCTATCTTGGACAAAAGCATCCACTACAATAACATTTAAATGCAAACCTCTTATGGCCCTAGATGATGTCTCCGTGCCTGTGGTACACACTTCCTGTACGGTCGATGGCAGGGTCAAGCTGATCTGCTCGGTGCAGCACGGGAATGAGGTGACGGTTCACTGGATCGTGCATTCAGCTTGGTCCAATCACACCCTCGACAGCGCTATGGCCAACCGCCGCATCCTCTACCTGCGGCGGCAAACCCCCGGGTACCTGGTCTGTGTGGCGAGCAACAGGGTCAGCCAAAATTTCAGCCTGCCCGTAAGCATGGCCTGTAGGGGTGAGTGTCGCCCTGATGATGGCATCGGGCTAACCGTAAAAGTACTTCCTCTTTGAGTTCTGAATTTAAGTGGGTAAAATCATATTTTGAATGCTTATGGGAGAGAAGCAGTCCTACAAATGCACCTGTCGTGCATTCAGTGATTCATTCAGTTTAAACTTGTACACACAGACACACACACACACACTCACTCACACGTGCACACACATACAATTACCTGTGATTTGGGCTGACCTTACGCTATTTAACTCCAACAGCTCACATCTTCTCATTAGCGGCCCTGGGACTGTTCCTTTTACTTCCAACACTGGCCTTAGCCGTAGCGATGCTGAAGAAAAAAGACACAAATGTACCCAGGAAAGGTGAGAGCAAATGTATGCACACAGGTTGAATTTCATATTGCAATTTCAAATGCACTGCCTTTTGCAGATGGCACTTGTATATGGTGAGGGAATGTACCAGAGGAGATGGAGAAATCTGCCACAGCTAATGCAGATAAACACATGGGGACATGGTAGATATGAAGTGGGAATAAATTAATGGAATTAAGTGATAGGTAAACTGTGTGCAGTGCCATGACTTGCCTATTTGTATACGAGCGTGTCCGTATAGTGTTCACTCATAGTGAAACAAGCATATGTGTGTGTGTGTGTGTGTGTGTGTGTGTGTGTGTGTGTGAATGTACATTTTAATATAAAAATGTTTTTATTTTTGGGGGGAGCGTGAGTTTATGCATGTCAGTATAGAGTTGTCAGTCTGAAATGTGTGTGTCTGTGTGTGTGTGTGCGTGTGTGAACATGAATGTATGTAACTGAAGTGAGTGTGCATGTTCGTGAGTGTGTGAACATGTATGCTGCATGTATTGATGGGGTATGTATGTGTGTCACCATGATCTACAGTCCTCTTGTTGGTTGGCTGGACAGTGTGAGCAGTGTTTAATCTATGGTCACTTTCAGATGCAGAAAATTGCTATGTTGCCATGCAGAAGAAAACAGCTCCTCCCAAACACGACAATGGTAATGACTTCTGGATGATTTATGCATTTTTTAAAAATGTTTTGTTTTTTTTGTTGTTGTTTTTTTGTTTGGGGGGGGGGCATTTCAGAATCATCAACTGTGCCATCATCATCATCATCATACAAATTAATATGTGAGGGATGAAGTACAACTTGCACGTTTCAAAATAGGCCTTGGCTGGATGATGTGATCCCGCTCATACCATGCCTGCTGTCCAAAGAAATGTATGATCTTACAGATAAATGTGTGGTTACATGGTAGGGATACAGCATAATTAATGTAATGGAAGTCAGATATAAACTGTGTGTGATGCTATGACTTGTCAGTTCGTGTGTGAGCATGTAAGAATAGTGTTCACTTGCTGAAATGAGTGTACGTGTGTGTGTGCGTGTGCATGTCTATCTTTGTCATCGTAAAGTGGTCCGTCAGTGAGAGTATGTGTGTTTATTTTTGGGGAACTTGAGTTTGTGCATGCCAGTATAAAGCTGTAAGTCTGAAACTTGTTTAAAGTGAGGGAATCAGTGAGCGTGTGTGTGTGTGTGTGTGCCTGCATGTGTGTGCAAATGTAACTGCAAATGTCCTCTTGTTGGTTGGCTGGACAGTGTGAGCAGTGTTTAATCTGTGTTCACTTTCAGATGAAGAACATTGCTATGTTGCCATGCAGAAGAAAACAGCTCCTCCCAAACATGACAATGGTAATGACGTCTGCATGATTTATGCATTTAAAAAAAAATTTGTAATGTTTTTTTTTTTGTTTTTTTGTTTTGGCCCCCAATTTGGAATCGCCAACTGTGCCATCGTCATCATCATCATATAGAATAATATGTGAGGGATGAAGTACAACTTGCACATTTCAAAATAGGCCTTGGCTGGATGATGTGATCCTGCTCATACCATGACCGCTGTCCAAAGAAATGTATGATCTTACAGATAAATGTGTGGTTACATGGTGGGGATACAGCATAATTAATGTAATGGAAGTCAGATATAAACTGTGTGTGATTCTATGACTTGTCAGTTCGTGTGTGAGCATGTAAGAATAGTGTTCACTTGCTGAAATGAGTGTACGTGTGCGTGTCTATCTTTGTCATTGTAAAGTGGTCAGTCAGTGAGAGTATGTGTGTTTATTTTTGGGGAACTTGAGTTTGTGCATGCCAATATAAAGCTGTAAGTCTGAAACTTGTTTAAAGTGAGGGAATCAGTGAGCGTGTGCGCATGCATGCATGTGTGTGTGTGTGCGTGCATGTGTGTGCAAATGTAACTGCAAATGTCCTCTTGTTGGTTGGCTGGACAGTGTGAGCAGTGTTTAATCTGTGTTCACTTTCAGATGCAGAAAATTGCTATGTTGCCATGCAGAAGAAAACAGCTCCTCCCAAACACGACAATGGTAATGACTTCTGCATGATTTATGCATTTAAAAAAAAATTTGTAATGTTTTTTTTTTTGTTTTTTTGTTTTGGCCCCCAATTTGGAATCGCCAACTGTGCCATCGTCATCATCATCATATAGAATAATATGTGAGGGATGAAGTACAACTTGCACATTTCAAAATAGGCCTTGGCTGGATGATGTGATCCTGCTCATACCATGACCGCTGTCCAAAGAAATGTATGATCTTACAGATAAATGTGTGGTTACATGGTGGGGATACAGCATAATTAATGTAATGGAAGTCAGATATAAACTGTGTGTGATGCTATGACTTGTCAGTTCATGTGTGAGCATGTAAGAATAGTGTTCACTTGCTGAAATGAGTGTACGTGTGTGTGTGCGTGTGCATGTCTATCTTTGTCATCGTAAAGTGGTCCGTCAGTGAGAGTATGTGTGTTTATTTTTGGGGAACTTGAGTTTGTGCATGCCAGTATAAAGCTGTAAGTCTGAAACTTGTTTAAAGTGAGGGAATCAGTGAGCGTGTGTGTGTGTGTGTGTGCGTGCATGTGTGTGCAAATGTAACTGCAAATGTCCTCTTGTTGGTTGGCTGGACAGTGTGAGCAGTGTTTAATCTGTGTTCACTTTCAGATGAAGAACATTGCTATGTTGCCATGCAAAAGAAAACAGCTCCTCCCAAACACGACAATGGTAATGACTTCTGGATGATTTATGCATTTTTTAAAAATGTTTTTTTTTTGTTGTTGTTTTTTTTTTTTTTTTTTTTTTTGCGGGGGGGGCATTTCAGAATCATCAACTGTGCCATCATCATCATCATAATACAAATTAATATGTGAGGGATGAAGTACAACTTGCACGTTTCAAAATAGGCCTTGGCTGGATGATGTGATCCTGCTCATACCATGCCTGCTGTCCAAAGAAATGTATGATCTTACAGATAAATGTGTGGTTACATGGTAGGGATACAGCATAATTAATGTAATGGAAGTCAGATATAAACTGTGTGTGATGCTATGACTTGTCAGTTCGTGTGTGAGCATGTAAGAATAGTGTACACTTGCTGAGAAATGAGTGTACGTGTGTGTGCGCGTGTGCATGTCTATCTTTGTCATCATAAAGTGGTCCGTCAGTGAGAGTATGAGGGTTTATTTTTGGGGAACTCGAGTTTGTGCATGCCAGTATAAAGCTGTAAGTCTGAAACTTGTTTAAAGTGAGGGAATCAGTGAGCATGTGTGTGTGTGTGTGTGTGTGTGTGTGTGCGCATGCATGCATGTGTGTGTGTGTGTGTGCACATGACTATACGTTGGTCTGTAATAGGGAAGTGAGTGTGCATGTTTGTGAGTGTGTGAACAGGTATGCTGGATGTATTGATGGTGTATGTGTGTTTGTGTGTTGCCACGATCTACGACCAAAGCAAATGTCCTCTTGTTGGTTGGCTGGACAGTGTGAGCAGTGTTTAATCTGTGTTCACTTTCAGATGAAGAACATTGCTATGTTGCCATGCAGAAGAAAACAGCTCCTCCCAAACACGACAATGGTAATGACTTCTGGATGATTTATGCATTTTTAAAAAATGTTTTGTTTTTTTTGTTGTTGTTTTTTTGTTTGGGGGGGGGCATTTCAGAATCATCAACTGTGCCATCATCATCATCATCATACAAATTAATATGTGAGGGATGAAGTACAACTTGCACGTTTCAAAATAGGCCTTGGCTGGATGATGTGATCCCGCTCATACCATGCCTGCTGTCCAAAGAAATGTATGATCTTACAGATAAATGTGTGGTTACATGGTAGGGATACAGCATAATTAATGTAATGGAAGTCAGATATAAACTGTGTGTGATGCTATGACTTGTCAGTTCGTGTGTGAGCATGTAAGAATAGTGTTCACTTGGTGAAATGAGTGTACGTGTGCATGTCTATCTTTGTCATCGTAAAGTGGTCAGTCAGTGAGAGTATGTGTGTTTATTTTTGGGGAACTTGAGTTTGTGCATGGCAATATAAAGCTGTAAGTCTGAAACTTGTTTAAAGTGAGGGAATCAGTGAGCGTGTGTGTGTGTGTGTGCATGCATGTGTGTGCAAATGTAACTGCAAATGCCCTCTTGTTGGTTGGCTGGACAGTGTGAGCAGTGTTTAATCTGTGTTCACTTTCAGATGCAGAAAATTGCTATTTTGCCATGCAGAAGAAAACAGCTCCTCCCAAACACGACAATGGTAATGACGTCTGCATGATTTATGCATTTTTAAAACAATTTGTAATGTTTTTTTTTTTGTTTTTTTGTTTTGGCCCCCAATTTGGAATCGCCAACTGTGCCATCGTCATCATCATCATATAGAATAATATGTGAGGGATAATGTACAACTAGCACATTTCAAAATAGGCCTTGGCTGGATGATGTGATCCTGCTCATACCATGACCGCTGTCCAAAGAAATGTATGATCTTACAGATAAATGTGTGGTTACATGGTAGGGATACAGCATAATTAATGTAATGGAAGTCAGATATAAACTGTGTGTGATGCTATGACTTGTCAGTTCATGTGTGAGCATGTAAGAATAGTGTACACTTGCTGAAATGAGTGTACGTGTGTGTGTGCGTGTGCATGTCTATCTTTGTCATCGTAAAGTGGTCAGTCAGTGAGAGTATGTGTGTTTATTTTTGGGGAACTTGAGTTTGTGCATGGCAATATAAAGCTGTAAGTCTGAAACTTGTTTAAAGTGAGGGAATCAGTGAGCGTGTGCGCATGCATGCATGTGTGTGTGTGTGTGCACATGACTATACGTTGGTCTGTAATAGGGAAGTGAGTGTGCATGTTCGTGAGTGTGTGAACAGGTATGCTGCATGTATTGATGGTGTATGTGTGTTTGTGTGTTGCCACGATCTACGACCAAAGCAAATGTCCTCTTGTTGGTTGGCTGGACAGTGTGAGCAGTGTTTAATCTGTGTTCACTTTCAGATGCGGAACATTGCTATATTGCAATGCACAAGAAAGCAACCCCTCCTGCAAATCATGACAGTGGTAATTAATTCTATATGATTCATGCAATGATTCCCAATTTGGAATCACCAATTGTACCATTATCATCATCATATAAATTAATATGTGAGGGTTAATGTACTACCTAGCAAGTCAATAGTTTCATCCTTGACTAGATGATGTCATCCTGCTTTTAACATGACTGCTGTCCAAAGAAATGTATTATCTGACACAAATTATGTTGAAATTGAATTCTAGTTTTCCCCACAAAAATAGTTTTTCCCAATAAATTTCCAAATACTTGAGGTTAGCATATTTATTATTATTATTATTATTATTATTATTATTATTGTTGTTATTATTATTATTATTATTATTATTATTATTATTATTATTATCATGTGCTCATGACTTTTGGGTTATCTTAAAGGCTGACTCTAAATATTATATTAATTATTACAATGTTACATTTAGCATTGATTAAAATGAAAAATCTGACTTGTTGACATTCTCTCCCTCCTCTTCTCACTCTTAATACTGTTTGTGCTGCCTGACAGTCAACTGCAACCCAACTCTGCCCAGGCTTAATGAGGATGGGGATGAACACACGGTGGAGCCGGTGATTGAGGACGTCTACGTATGAGGGCAAGCGAGGAAACATTCACAGGCTGTGTGTGTGTGTGTGTGTGCGTGTGTGTGTGTTATGTGTGTGCATGTGTGCAGTGTGTGTGAGGCTTGGAGGAAGGGCTTGGATCCAGGATATGTGTGGGTGATGGGGGGCGAAGCTCTCAAAAGCTGTGTGTGTATGTGGATGGTTTGTGACTACACTTGAAGAATGACCTTCACTTTGTTGTCTGGACAGAGTGTTCATACAGGAATGTGGGGTTGCAAACACAGTAATCTACTGTATGTATTCTGAATGAGCATTATCCTAAAAACTGTTTAGGATACTGTGTAATTATGCTGGTAAAATATGCCAATATTCCTTCAGATTACAGTTTTGTATCTCTATCTCTGTAATTCCCATTCACAATTCCCAGGCCCTCTAATTGTGCGCTGGGACGGGGTGGCCTGGGGTTTGGGCACAATGTGAGCCCATTTCATTGTGCCCAAAGTAGCTGGCTGCAGCTCTAGTGATAATTGTTCTGGTGTTTTGTAATGTTTTTTTTTTATTAATGTTTTGATTCCCAATATAATGAGCCAATAATAAAATTATTCTTTGATTTTATGTGTTCTTGTCAAGTCAAGTCACATTTTCGCCTCGGTAATGAGGAAAATGCCGTTTGCTTATATTACATGCGGTATGACGTGTTATGATATCAGTTTCATAAACATGGCGCATGAAAGGCGGTATAAGGTACTTTCTCACTAGTTAGCATAGTTTACTTTATGGCATAAGCTATTACGCCAATGTATGTCATTAGCTTTATTACCCCATGCATTATGACAGTGTCATATTATTATTTAGAAGCAGTAAGATACTGTTGTGACTAGTTATGAACACTTTGGGGACACAGCTATGATATTTATGCAGCACTATAAGTTCATCAGTTTTAAATAGAAAAAAAGCTTAATTTAACTTAAACTAACTTATAAGCCTATTCAGCCTATTTTAGAACATCTTCGCAATCAATGTCTGTTAGCCTTACTTTTTTATTCTTAATTATTTATATACTGTCTAGGCAGAGTTGACCAAAATAATTTCAGGTCACTCTAAATTTAAAAAAAAAACATTACCGAGTCTCACTCTCAAAATGAACTGCCTTGGCTGAAAATGGAATATTCAATATAGGCAATATCTGTGTGATGCTTCACAAATTAAACAGGTATGTTAGTGAGTGTAGTGTAATACACATTTACATTGTTATGTATGAATTTAAAAGAAATTTAATTCTTCTGTGAAAGAATTACAATGTTCCAACAGTCCAATGACGAGCAGTACCAAAGCATGGCCAGCACATGACCAATAGGTGGCAGCATTGCTACCGTAACAACAGCTGACTAGACTAGAGAAAGGACTTTTTTAGTCTCCTACCATTAGGCATTTGTACTCTCCCGTAGTGTTCTGAGATTATTCTTGTGTTACTGTGTAAACAACAACAATAATGATAAAAAATAGTCATCATAATCATTGTAGTTTGTATTGAAGACTACAAAATTTAGTTTTTTTCATTTAAGATGGGTATTAAGAAGATGTATGAATTTGTTTGACACATTACTGTCTGCCTCTTGTTTCTCAAAGTTGTAAATATTTTCTAAATGAAATAGTAATCAATGTTGATCGATGGCTATTTTCATGAAACTGGAGAACATTTTTAAAATATGGAAACACATAAAGTGAATGCAGTGCATTCTGAAATATTGATGAACTTCAATGAATATTCAGTGAAACGGGAAATGAGCTCTCTGATTTATAACTTCTTGTTATGGTCACATGACAAAAAAATGGAATCAGAAAATGAATGGAATCTCAATTGAATCAATGATGCACATGTCAGTCATGCAAACTTTCAAAAACAAGCTAAAGAATAGAACTGACCAGCATCTACAATTTATTCACAAGACTAATTAAATAAGCTGTCTGGTGAATGAGGACATCTACAAAACGTATAAATGAAGGAAGTATGCAAAAAAATGGCGAGTCAGTATTTGCCTTTTCCTTGACTAAGACCGAGGCCCTGCTGTGTTAGAAAGTCCCCAGGACTTGGGGAGTCAGACAAGGGTCAGAGGTCACAGAACTCAGGATCACATGCAAATTGTGTCAAGGTAAGACCATGTAAAGAGGGCAGAGGGCAATAAACGCCTATCTTTATGGCCCATCATAATCAAACTTTCCATAAACTACGGGTTTACAGCCCTGCTTTCTGTTAATTATTCAACCAACAGGTGACAAGGATACGCAGAAATTGTGTGATGAAAGTCCATCTGTTTTTCATCTTTTCGAGGCGGCCTTTTTTCCATGGGAATGGAGTCATGCAACACTCCCGACTGTGAGCTCAATGATGGCGTCGACCGTGTGTGTGTGTGTGTTACCCGGAGGCTTTTCTACCGTGCTCACGGGGCTGAGATATGACTAAAGAAGTTATCTTTTTGATTGCTTGTGCCTGCTACACGGCAACAAGTAAACCATTCACAAGCTCTAGGCTTACAAATAGTTTGCATTTGGGTGCAGTGGCACTTTTGGTCCAAAGGCTGTAAGTGAGTGAAACCTTCTGTGTCACTGAGATGGTGTTGTGTGAAACAGCAGCACTTGAATGTAAAACTCCACCTATCTCTGAGGTCTGAGGTCAGGTGGACAGTATGTAATGTGTTGGGGGGGGGGGGGGGGGTGTTCCCATGCAAAATATAAATACAGGACCTAATCTTGTTCTTCAAATAAAAAGCTTTTTTTTCTGAAAACATAACAAAGTATTATACTGTATAATAAATACTGTAGATCATTCCAAATCATTTTTCTGCCATTTCAAGTTAATAGTTTATATACTTCATCATTTTTTCTAAATATGTTACTTCATACTAAGAGTAATATATTTCAAAATATACCATATTTCCTAAGCACGTAAATATACAGTATATTATCTTTCTTCTTGTGTAAGCCCCTCTGCCTTGCATTGAAAGTAACAGTATTTCCTTTGACATACACAGTATGCTTTTTCTTTGGATCAGGAGTGTCCAACCCTGGTCTTGTAGAGTCAAAGGGTCTGCTAGTTTACAGTGTTTCTCAGGATTTAATTGGTTCATTAAAGCAGTTCATTACACAGTTAGCTAACCTCACCTGGTTCATTTGGTCTTAAATTAGTTAGGATTTAATTTAATTAGAAGGCGAAGGACTGGCTGCCCCTTTAGCTTTAGAATGATGCTGCAGATTTCCAGAAGATTCACTAATCTGCATAACATCGGCAAAACTTGAGAAATTTGCTTTGGATACAACTGAAAACAGAAACTAACTGAAACTAAGCATGTATGTGTCTTTGCCACACCCTTTAAACTACTTGAACTACAAAGCAACAATATGTTAGGTAAGGCTAGGTAACAAGTGTTTCCCCTGCCTGTTATAAACTTTATTAGTTTATACTTTAGAATTATAAAATTTGCATCAGCACTCAGAACTATTTACTGCTGTGATTGCCTCTCGCAATGACATGCCTAGGTTGGAGATTGACCACCACAAACCCGGAAAACCAGTGAATCGTAGAATCAGCGGATTCCATCAGCTGTACCATGACTTGGCAAAGAGAGCAACATCATTCATCGCTTTAAAAAGGGCAAATTGATGTTTACAAAATCTAAAAATAAATTTTTAGCTACCTTTACCACAAGGAAAATAAAAGTCATTATTATTATTATTATTATTATTATTATTATTATTATTATTATTACCTGTTATTGTTTATTCAACATCAGTTCCACAGAAAAAGAAACACATTGCTCTCCAGCTTTCACAGTTAATGGATAATTTCATCGCTTGCTACCCTGGATTCTCTGTGACAACATCCTCCACTGCACCAATTTACTTGATCCATGGACATTGCACAGTTGTTGGTTATGTTTTCTTCTGTGCCGTGGAAGGATTCTTTCAGTGTTCACCTTGTATGAAACACTCACAAATAAAATGCAAGTATGTGCGTCAAAATATTTTCTGTGCTATTCAAGAACACAGGCAATGGAGAATATAAAATATAGCAATTAGCTACACAAGCAATGAATTATTGTGATAATCCATATGCTGCCTTTTTGTTATAATTAATAATGTGCCTAATTATCTTGGACACAGTGATTCCATCATGTGAGATGCACCATTCACAGGAACCGGGGAGCGCAGCAGCGGCCATCTTGATGAAGATTTGGTGGCTGCGCTTCATCTTGAAGAAGGGGTGTCTCGAAGGGTCACTATTTAACACCCCTCAGGCTCTGGAATGATTGCTCTGTGATATCGTGGCGTGTGATCAAAAGGAGGGTCCTCACCGAAGGCTTGGGGGCTTAAGGACACCTGTGGAATTCAGCCTTGGAATGCAGCCCAGGTTGACCACTGGGGGGCCTTGGAGGTTAGGCGTCTACCTGCACGCCTACAGCATATTGTTCCCATCCATATATAGCTTTATTCTCAGACTTCTGGAAGAATTAACATGCTTAATTACATGCTTGCCTCACAGGGTGGCTGTACTGATATGATCATGTCTGCAATTTTATTAATTTTTTTAAAGAAATAGCCTTAAATGAAAGAACCATGTTCAGATCCAATACGACACCATTTTCAGCTGCTTGTGAAGATGTTATTTTGCAAGCATAGTTACAGTATACCATCGCATAAAGCATTTCAGAGGTTGCCCTGTGCATTTGCACGTAACATTAATATATTCTAGCTTTATGTGTGCAGTCAAAGGTGTGAAACCATACCGTACGTAACAGGATGCTTGGCCATGGTGATTCCACCACAGCCATGACACTCCCTCAGAAATGCGACCATCGCTGTGTGAGGGCATTCAGCTTTCAAACAAAACAAGCACTCGTCTCTGTAAAACAATAAATCTGCCATAAATCCATAAAGACGAAGATAATCCCATCACTCAAAATGCAACAAAAAAAAAGGAAAAGGTATATACTGTATTGAAACAGGATGGCAAAGGCTATTTATATTCCCCAGAAGAACTTGCCTACTCTCGACTCTGTGTTCCAGAATATCCTGTGGGTATCCTTTATGCTGATACACTCTCTGTCTAGTTATGCTACCAGCTGCCATTTCATTTTGACAGCCCATCTAAATTTACTCATCTTCCAGCCCAGCAGCATAATTTTCTGGGAATTGTCTCACAATCAGCCATCAAAGTGAATTTCATTTCGATCCATGCTGTAAAAAAACAGTTTGTGAACCTATTGCCCTCTGAAGCTCAAAATGTTTCTATAAAATTGTAGACATGATATCTTTTCATAATTTCTGCGGTCCAGCCCCTCTTTCGTCATTGCCTCCACCCTGCCCACATCTGTCGCCACCTGCTGCTCCCCATCACCGCCACCCGGCCCTACCCATCATCTGAGCCGCATCATAAACCCTATAAAACTGAATGTTGGTCACCAGTCGCCACCCTGAGCCGACCAGAGGAGGATGGTTCCTTCCAAGGTTTCTTCCCATCTGCCACAGGGAGTTTTTCCTTGCCACTGTTGCCTTAGGCTTGCTCCTGGGGGGGTTTAGGCCAGGGTTGTCTGTAAAGCGTATTGTGACAACTGCTGTAAAATACACTATACAAATACAATTTGATTGATAATTACTTAAAGATATCAAATATACAGATATCAACACAGGAAGGGCCTTCTGGGCTCTTCGGGTTTAAAGTCAGTTACTACAGTGACATTAATTTCCATTGACACAAAATGGTTCTAGACAGACAGGTCTAGAGTAGTAAAATCTAGCATATTTTATTATTTCTGTTTGTTTTGCATAATAAAGGATCGGCACAATTAAAGAGTATTTATAGAGTTGGAAAGTGGCTTAAATCAATGGCATAAAAATTGTGACAGGCCTTTTTCAATCTCAGAATGCAAATAGACAATCAGTTTGTGTTTAAAGCAATACAAGATAAGAAACACTTTCCTTAAAATGCATTTGGCTAACTCCAACAGAACACTTGGTTTTTCCTCAGATAATCTGTGCAGATGATTGTTCTGTACTTTAAAGCATTTCTTCCCCAAAATATTGCATCTCCCAAGAGCCAGGGAGATTTCTGACCCCTCTGTGAGTACTCCCCTTTCCAGCTATCATCTTTTTCAGATTGTTGCAGACGCCATCTCTTGGTCTAACCACCGGGAGACCATGGAATTCTTACAGACCTCTCCAAGGGGCCTCCATGGGGTTTCCTGACCCCTCCCCCAGTCCTCAGGTAAGAAGGTGGAGCTCAGATCCTTGAGGGGGGGAGGGACAAAGAGCACAGGCACTCTGTCCCTTGTCTTCAATAGGGAGGAAGTCCTCTGATCTTAGCATTTGAAGAGGAGAGCCTCATTTGAGGAGGTGACACAGGAACGGCCACACAATGCAGGCCTAGACGGCTGCCACGGAAACCACGGGAACCGCAGGTCAAGCGCAAGTGTAAGATCCCCGTGTAACCACGGCCCTCGGGAAACAGAGGGAAGGCCAGCAGACAGAAGATGACCTATGACCTGCGGGACAATAACATGGGCAGTACAGACATGAGCTGTGAGGTCTAGCTACACAGTAAAATGTCCAGTGTTAATTCAAGTCTAACAGAGCACATTTGAGTCCAACATCTATCTATCTGTGTGTGTGTGTGTGTGTTCATCTGTGTCTACAGAATCTAGTCAGTTTAAAGTTCTTGTTTATCCTATATTTAAGCGGGAAGTTCAAGCAAGATTAAAAACATTTTTGGGAAAGACCTGCTTATGACAAATGCATTGAAGTTGTAAACAATGGAGCAGTGTGCCTGGGCTTCTATTTATTTCCTTTACGTTAAGCCTACAAGATAATTGCGATGGAGGGCATTCATTTTTCATCTGTAAAGAGATTTTTTTTGAATGTACACATCAGTGAATATGCAACAAGACCAGGTTAAAACCTAGTATATGGATGGACCTAACACACGTGATCCGACCGACCAATGGTGTGACTTCATCACTCACTCAGTCACTCACTCAGTCAGTCACAGACATTCACGTTTGTAGGGCTAGCCCCGCTGTTGTGGTCCAGCCAAAAAAAGTCAAATGGCTGCTGGCTGAAGATTTAATAGCAGTTTAACAGTGTGGAAATATTCAGCTTGCAGCACTGGGTTCAAAAATGATTAACATTTACAGCACCTCTCTCCCACGAGGTGCATTTCGACACCATGCATGCCCCACTCCCAACCACTCTCCCTTTACCCTATGAACCCTATGAACTTTCGCATTCACTTTGGCTGTGGTCATGATCAGAGCAACCCCTCCCAACCCCCCCTCCAAAAAAATTAAAAAATATAAAGTAAAATAAATATGTCAATACATGACAGAATGCCTACCAGGCAGAGAATTTGGACAGACTGATGGCTCAAAACCATGGAGACATATGAACAAAGAGGCTCCTTCTACACTCACTTCTAGAACCAGGTGTACGAGGAGCAGAGGGGTACGTTTCGTTTCAAATCTGGGGGAGACACGCTGCTGCATCACCTAGTCTCGTGTAGTCTAACACCAAGTCTCACAAGCGTACTAGCTAGTCTAGCAATAACGCACAGGAAAATATTGTGGGGGACACGTAACTGTTACCCACCAAACCTATGCATATGATGAGGAGGATGTCTGTATGAGGCACTTTGGCTGTGAAACTCCATGAACCTGAACAGGAAGGCAATTTTACCAGCCTTGAGAGCAGGACCCTGAATTGCCTTTCACATTGGTAGGCCTCCACGCTCCAACTTCAGAAACTTTCAGCCAAACTGGCACTTTCTTTGGTTTTATTGACCAAAACGACTGCCTCTGTTGTTAAGCATTTCTTCTCTGCAGATAGCTGTTAGTGTGCTTCTCTTCCCCAGGTCACGTCATAAGCAGGAATCGAGGTGTGCAACGGACAGAGGACAATGAACAACAGACTCGGGACCTGATTTACCAAGACCTTTAGCATGTGCAAAACCTTTTAGAGCACGCAAAACTAATTACACAACCAATGACTGGTGCAAAGCAAACCACATGACCAATCATTGGTCATGTTATTGGCATTGCATGTGCTAAGGGTCTTAGTAAATCAGGCCCTTAAACTTCAAAATGTTATGGCGCCTAATTCACTTTGATAACGGCGACACTACTGCCATTGTAATTACAGTACAATGTGCCAATGGTCAACTGTATTTGTTCCAATCAGATAACTCAATTCATTGGCTATTACAAAAAATACATCTGTATTCCATGTATTCCCTTAGCTCCCTAGATGTTCTCTAGTGAATGACATGTGGGTACACACTGCCTGTGCTTATGTTAAAGCATTGGCCATGTCAAACAGCTCACTCATACATACAACACCCCTGTTGTGTGCGTTAAGGTACTGCCCTCACTGTAACCTTGTGAGAGCCACCCATTAGTCTCTCTTTGGCCTGAGACCCATTCAGCGTTCACACGTTTGAGGAAGTCAGCCACATCTGCATGTCAATGACCCTGACTACGGGGAGGAGGCGCTTTGTCAATGGTGAAACGAACTGGTCCACGTTGCGTGATAGATACCCTGTTGGTATTATTCAAAGAATTTCAATTTCCTTTTTTTCTCTCAGTGCTGATTCAAATCTAGCTGTCTGGTGAATATATATATAAAGATAAAAATAAATGTGCTCTTCAGAAAGCTGGGGACCAGTTTAATCAACACAAATGTCGTTGGTTTGCTCAGGGATTCTGTTGAGCGTTCACCCATTAGTACTTAGCCAGTGCTGCACAATGTATTTCTTACATGTTTATTTTTATAACTTTATAACTTTATAACTATTTTATTTGCTTATTTTTTATTAGATTTTTTTTTGCAATGTGACAGTCCAGACATGCTGTATTCACATAGTGCTACCAATGCCAAAGCATGAAAGCTAACACTGGATGGCTACACAGGTAATGTGATTTTCCTGGTGTGGAGAGGGTGTCATACACAAGCACAGTCAGCAGGAACTGGGTGAGCAAACCTTTTCTTCTCTTTATTTAGGCTAGCTCTCAAGAGTGACAAAGTCTAGGAGTGAAGGGCTGACAAAGTGGCATTTACCACAAGAACTCAGTACCATTTCATATATATGCAACTAGGTACACACTGAAGCAAACCTTGCACAGCAAAACTTAATCCAAGTGAACCAAAGCATTCAGAGGTATCTCTGAAAATGTTAAAACACAGCATGTTGAACCGCAAGGAAGTCGTCGTCATTAGGAGCTATTAGTTAATGGGTAAGTAGTCATTAAGTTAACGATTAACATGCCGACAGCTCTCCGAGCCCCACATACTCCTGTTTCTGAATATGATCCATGACCTCCCGCTGATTGCTTTAAAGTGCAGAGGCAGATATCAGGGTCATAGCTGCTTACTGAAGGCCTGTTAATGCTGTTAATTAGCAGAGTGAAGTCTCGTAGACCACCCTGCAGTGAAGGGATGATGTCAGTAGGACCACAGAATGCTGTTCTTTCCGCCTAGGGAAGAGAGCCAACTCAATGTCAAGATGATCATAATTGGTCAATGGAATGCTATTGGTCCTCCATATCTTTCCCATTTATTACATTTACTGTGGATTATCTACTTGGAATATGACATATAGGAAGTTTTTATGTGATTAATATAACACAGTGATAAGAATTACAATACAAAATGAATGCTTCAGTTTTAAAAATCAGTATATCCAAACAGTATACAGAAATCCATTACATTTTTCCAGTGAAGAGCTGTAACCAGGCTGGATCATTATACCCCTTTCCTATTGTAGAGCTGGAACCAGGCTGGCTCATTATATCCCTTTCCCATTGTAGAGGTGGAACCAGGCTGGCTCATTATATCCCTTTCCCATTGTAGAGCTGGAACCAGGCTGGCATATTATACCCCTGTGCTACTTTAGAGAACCACATCCAATGTCCTGACCTATGTCAGATCAGCTCTAATTGACACAAGCCAAATTTGAAATGAGCTTTGCAACATTGTATCCATTGGTGGTAAAACAGTGGCAATACACAAAGAGAAACAAACAATCTTTTCACTGATTGTAAAGCAAAAAAAAAAAAAAGATTCTGTGTTGTGTGAAGTTAGCCAGCCCGGTTCCAGCACAGAACAGTCCTCAGGTTCCAGCTCAGCACCGCCTTGCAAGCAATGCCCTATCAGCTGTTAGCGTGGCAGCATTTTGCAGATGGGTACAACGGTCCAACACTAGCTGGCAGGACTAATGGCAAGGCCATTGACCAAATATTTTGCCGTCTTTAACAGCCAATCCTCATCTGGAGTGCCTTTGCACTGGGCTGATTTACACAACGCAGGCGGACCAAAAGCAGGTCCTGATGGAGGGACATTAGTGGGCTGGTAGCTAGATAAGAGAGGCACGGCAGACGCACATGCAGGTAAGATGTCCGAACCGTGCATTCAAGCATGACCATTGTCTAGTTTCACCTCTGAACATTCATCGATTTTCACTCTTATCTGCACGCAGGATGAGTGAAATTACGGCTCCAGCACATATAAAAAATGTTTGTGCTGCTCTCATTATCTTTATCTCCGGTTGGCTTATTTACAGTAGCTGTCGCAAAATGTGTGATGTCATTTACGACGCTGCCCCTCCGTCATGAAACTGCGAGCACTCCGTTTGCTTTTTCGCTCTCGTCGAAGTGGAAAAGAGGCCGGCAGAGCTTTGACTTCGGGCTCGCAGGGGGAGTTGAAAGGTTCCTTTCCCTCGTTTCAAAGCCTTGGCAGCCCATTGTTGTCATCGGCAGAACTGATTAACAATCAGCAGTAAAACAGAATGGCCTGGATGGCGGTTTATGACAGGGTGAGCTCTGTGGTACAGCTGGGGGGACACAGTGCTGCTGGATGGCATCAAAGAGAAAGAGCAGGCATTCGTGCACGCGCGTGCGCGCACACACGCAGGCACGCACACACTCAGACTCTCTCTAACACACACACACACACACACACACACACACACAGACTCTCTCACACACACGCGCGCTCATGCACACACATGCAAACATACATGCACACACATACACACTTGCTCTATTTCTCTCTCTCTCTTTCACACAAACACATGCACACATACACACACTCTCTCTCTCTCAAACACATATACACTAGAACGATCACAGATACCCACACAATTACACAAATGTACTTTCACCCATATGCACAAACCTACACTTACACAAACAGATGTGGATACACACGCTTATAAACACACACTAGCACACACACACACACTTGACGTGCACACACTCTTGCTCTTTGGCAGTGTTATTATCATGCTGTACTTTCAGAACCTTATTGGAAAGGACACATCACTGATATGGTGTGAACTGTGAAACTGTTTACAGAAAGTGTTGAACTCAAGTGATGTAAGTGCCTCACATTGAGAATCGTCCCTGCATCGTAATTTTACCTTCATGAAAGCACTGTTTATTATTTATTATGGCCTCCTGGCCAGGGGATTACTGGACTTTTATTTTCAAAATTTGGTCATGCCATTGGTTTTGTGTGCACAAACCCAATAACAAAAATATGAGTCACAGAGTGTACATGGGAATAATATCAGTAAGAATAAAAAAATTTAATTGGCTTCTACCCTTCTGACTTTAGCACCCCCCCACCACCACCACCACCACACACACACACACACACACACACACACACACATACCCCATTCCCCCAGTATTGCCACAGTGGGAGTGCGATCTGACATCGTTTTTCAAATTGTCCCATTGATACATTGACAACTCTTTGATTCATAAATCTAATGAGATGTCGGTGTGAAACTAATCTTCACTTCCCCTTCCTGGCTCCTGGAATTGGCTGGCAGTCACAAGACAAAGGCTCCGCCTCCTCCCGTCTGAAGGAAGTCTGGATGAAAGTGTGGGGCCATGTCAGAGACCCTGGTTATCTCGGGTGTAATTACTCACTCGGGCAAGACAAGAGATGGTATGGAGTCAAATCAGTGGAAAAAATCCATTGTGATCATCAACGTAAGCATCTGCATCATAAATCTCAATTCGTCGTTGCGATTCAGTTTGCTTATGAAGTGAAAAAAATAATTTAAAAAAATAATTAAAAAATATATAAATGTATTCTCAGATTGTCTACTTTGGATACTATCCTGAAAAGTTGAGGTTAGGATGTTCAAACTTCAGGTTCTAGAGCAAAAAAAAAAAATACAGTAATAATGTTCTGATTTACACAGTGTAGAAAAATGACCTCTTTCTCATCAATCGCCTGGGCCCAGGAGTTCAAAACTTTTCATCTCAATCAGATCCAATCAGATTTTGAAATCCCATATTTTTTGATCCAGGCTCAGACAACTCAGCCAGATTTTGTCTCGGTATTTCAAAGCAATTCAGGATAGGATCACCCTGATCCAGATTCAGACTTTTCAAGATTACCAGATCCTGATTATCAGTGCTTTAAAGCACTGGAACATTACTGAGAAAGATTACGATTTTCTAACCTTCAAATTATATATAATATACAGGGGGCTTTCAAGGTGCAATATGTAACTTTTTGAGTGTCAATTTTTATGGCCCTATAAATGAAAACAACCTTTTTTTTTAATTTTTTTTACATCTAAAACTATTTTTTAGCTCTGACAGCTCTTGATGCAAGGAATAGCAGTTTGCAAGTGCTAACATTTTTATATTTGATTTAAAAGCCATAAAATGTTTGTTTGTAAACATTAAAGCAAAACAGGCTTGTATTTTGATAAACTTATTATTTTGGTTAAATGTGCTGTTCTGAGAGGTAGGCTAGAGGCCACTGAAAATGTGACAGAAAAAAAGTAAACAAAAATTTTGCAGCCATTGAGCCTACAAACAATGTATTATTTTAATTTACAAACTTTACCATTTTTTATATTGAAATGTATTTTGAAATGAATTGTATATTATATTTTGTTCTGGTAATCCACTCTAAATCCACCCTTCTACTGGGATCAAGGTAATCCTGATTTTTTGGATCAAAATGATCCCAATCCTATGTTAAAGTTTTGAACTACACATTTTGAAGATTTGATCCAGATTAAAGCTAGGATTCGATTACCTGATCTGATCGGATTCCAAAGTGATCCCAATCCTGTTTTTTTGGTTTTGAACTACCCATTTGCAGGATTTCATCCAATCCGATAGTCGAAATCTGATCAGATCACTTTTGAACTCCTGGGCCCTGGATATAGAGGCCGTTGGCTTTAATAAATTTCTAAAATGCAAATGACATTTAAATATGGAATCAAACAAACAAATACTGACAGAAGTCCATGAATGGAACTTAGTATTTTATATTTATTGCAAAATTAAATCGTATAATTTCAAGAGAATCACATATTATGGGTATTTTTTATCCAATCTCCTTACATTTTTTCAGTGGCATTACCATTTTGAGATATGATCTTAACGGCACAACTGCAACAAAAATTCAAACTATCACCGAGTGGTTATGAGTCTCCATGACAATGCCATTTAAACAGCTGATTCTTGTTTTATGTTTTTACAATCTATAGAGCATGGTTCAATTACCTATTCAGGTGTTTGCAGAAGGATACAAAGAAATGCATTTCCTGCAGCTATAGATAATAAAACAAAGCAAAACAAAAACAATAAAAACACTACAGCTTCTTTGTTTATTGAAACAATAAATCACATCACAGTTGATCAATCAGTTTATTTCAATTGACTAACGCACTGACATATTACAATAATAAATCATAAAATGTTGTTTTTTATATAACCCCCAAAAGTCAGCTGCCCTACCTGCTGCACCACACGTCTCACCCATATTTTGGTTTATCATTGACATCATCATTGCTAATGCTTACACTTCATGTGCAATAAACTTTAAACATGAAATCAAATATAGTCATAGCAACCAGTGAAGTATCACATATCAGCTAAAAAATAAATTTATTATGTACATTTTGCGTGCTTCACAGAAAATATAATCCAAGGATTCAAGAATTCTTTGTGTGTGTCGGTTACACAAAATACAAAGGTCCAGTGTTCTCTAAAATATTCCCTCCAAAAATATTGTTGCTGTAAAAGGTTTGCTCTTTCCCTTTCCTAAAAACTGCATATCTATTTTTACATAATCACATTTTTATTGTTTACATTTTGTTAGGATTTAAAAAAAAAACTTTGGAATTTACACCCAGACTGTATTTTATTTTGCAATCTCTCATTCCTCCAAATATGATCTTGGACGATATATATGTTTGATACACATGGACATTTTCCTTTGTGCAGGAAAAGTGGAGAACAGGTACACTGTATGAGAGCCCCCTGTCTGCTGAAGCAGGAACTGCAATCTCTGCCGTATGAAAGCTGTACATTTTCATATGAACATGACAATATATAATATAATATAATATATATAATATATAATTATATCTCATCACAGATTACTGTTTTTACTTATAAAGAGTGATTCAAATGCATTTGTTGCCTGTATGCTGATTAATAAGAAAACTCAGAAGATAATTATTTTCCATAAACCGGGTTGATTGTTAATCTTTTCAAATAAAAATAAATATTTTTTTAATTGTCTATATAATTAAAAAAATGCAAAACACACTGAAATATTATAGCTGCATATTTTTAGTGGGAAATAAGTGTACTGGCATTTTTTTATTCTGACCAACGTAACAGTAAAAACAGTAGTTCCAATTGCAAGTGTCCAGTAAAGGTGTACTTAAGAATATCTGACATTTATAGACACTAACTGCATTGACACCATTCTGATTACTATTGCTTTACGGCTTCTCTGTTTATTTTAGTACGAATCTAACCAATACGGAGGATATTAGGGGCAGTAAGTATATTGTAAAAGCGAAAGTTTATGATGCAACTGCACTATAAACTCGCAGTTATTTAACTTAAAATTGAGCACTGGGAAGCAATTTGTTTCAGTGCAGGTGTCTAAATTTGTGATAGCGTTTTCAATTTTATTTGCGCCAATTAATTGTATCTTTGCTCAGTGCATTCCTGCCTTTCAGTCAAGAAGCAATAAGCAGTCTATTTTCCAACCATGATGCATACCAGTAAGATCCAAGCTTAAAATCCTGCCTCATTCCAAATGAGTTTATTATGAGCATCTTTTAATTATTTTAAATAATTTTCTTAGTCACTACATAGATACCACCACCACTGTTGTGTTGTGGGTCTTGTGTGTATTTAAGTCTAGATGTCACTTGATTATATTAAATATTAACAATTTAAGATTGATGTGTATTTAAATATTTTATGACATTTAAGAACATAAGAATACATTCTGACATGAGAACGTAAGATATTTAAGAACATAAGAATACATACTGACAAGAGCAGGCCATTCTGTCCATCTTAGCTTGCAATTTATCAGCAAACAAATATATGTTGCATAAATATAATATAGTACATATTTGAGAGTTAAAATATACTATATAAATCATAATTAAACAATAAATTCATTTTAAAAAATGCATTTTAAATTAAAAAATGAAAAAAGAATAAAGAGTTCATGATCGACAGAGGGGTGCAGAACACACAGTTGCTCCTAGA